>NW_005194996.1:0-6006 GCF_000372725.1 Emiliania huxleyi CCMP1516
GGGCGGCAGCCACAGAGGCAGAGCGACGCGGGTTGGGGGCGCGAAATCTCTTTTCGGGTTGTGTCTCGTTTTCGCGGGCTTCTCGGCCCCTCGAAAAGCTGTGTCAAACACGTTAACTTTTTGGGCCTAGAGGGAGCGGACCCTGAGTTGAGGAAATCGGGGGACGCGACCCACTTCGCCACAGACGGTCCCGCGCCTCGCCGCTATGACGGCCACACGACCGCAGCTCGTGTGCGTGTGGCCGTCTTTGTCCGGAGTGAATACTCCAACGCGCTCGTCGGTGACGGCGTCCCCCGATTTCGCCGCGCTCGGCGAACCTCGACAGCGCTTTCGGTGGCATGCAGCTCTTTGCGCCTGAAGCCTGGAGAGCAGCTCCTCTGCTGCTCATACGCTCTGCACAGTTGGCACAGCCTACTGTGCGGCTGCCACAGCTGTGACAGCGATGGGCTCGCCCTCACTGGCCCTCAGTCACTCGTGCTGCGGCTTGTGTGAGCGACACTGCTCGGCGACTGCCGGCACACTGTGAGACCATGGGTGTGAGGTAAAACCACGCTACCAGCGCTTGGTCACATCAGCCCTGAGGTCATATCCTTCTCCTCTGTTGATGGTAACACTTGTCTACTCGCTGGAGCCGAGCAGGAGGGCTTGGCGCACAACCCCTGTTCAACTCAGGGTCCGCACCCCGTAACAGTTGCACACTATTGTTAGCTGAAATCCTCAACGTTGTTCAAGTGTTCTCCCCAGCCCAAGCTGTTACTGTTTGTTACTGTTGTTACTCTTGTTCAGTGGTCAGCAAGCAGAAAATGCCAGAAAACCCGGGTAATACCCGAAAATACCCGGGGGTTTCCAGGTATTTTCGGGTATTACCCGGGGCCCTCGCGAGATCGCCGCGCGCTCTCGCGTCTCGGCGTCGCTACACGTATACCGCTCTCGCTCGAACTCTCGACTCCCATCTCTTCTAGGAGTCGCTCTAGCCTTTAGGTGTGGCTCCCCCGAGGCTGCCGTGGTGGTTATGTGTCCGACGCTCCGACCGTGCCGTGCCAGCGCTCCGTCCGTACGCATTTATGTGCGGGGGAGCGGGAGGCGCCAGGGAGAGAGTCTGTCTCGCGTGATGCCAAACAAACTGCAAAAACTTCGGGTTCGTACAAACATATGTTCGAGTAAGAATCGGGTCGCTCCTCATAACCCTGTCAGCAGTCCTCCTAACGGGAATGTACGTAAGAGCTACATGCACTGAGAGAGTGAGAGAGACAAGTTCGCGGCAACACCGAAGAGCGCGCCCGCCTTGCAACATGGGCTGCAAGCAACGCGGGTTCCGTGGTCAACGGGCGTTCGACCACACCACCGCCCAAGGCTACGTCAAGTCACAGCGTGGCCACTACCATGACGGGATCTTCGGCAAACGAAACAAGTTCAACCTGCTTCTTCACGAGACATTCGGCGGTGGCTTATCACGCCAGCAGTTGCAAAGATCAACCGCCTTGCGCGCAAGGCTCAACGCTCGGGCGTTGACCGCACCGCGTACCCTCCCCACTCCCGCCTCTCATTCATTTGTGTCACACCACGCGGAACGCATCTCCATCGCTTCGGTGAAGGGGGTGAACCGCGCCATCCTCGATCGCCGTGCAAAGCTCGCTTCCGAGCTCTCACGCCGCGCGAGGGCCCTTAGGGGCCTAGATAGAGAACACAACCCCCTCTCTTAAACCGGACCCTTTCTCTTTTCCCCCATTCCTCTTCTCCCCTTTTTCTCCCACTGAGCTAAAAGTACGTACGTTTTCTCCCAGTAAGCTAAAAGTACGTACACTGAGAGAGAGAAGTAAGAGCCCCAATCACACCTGCAGGTCCTACAGGTCGAGAGAGAGAGGCTCAACGCTCGGGCGTTGACCGCACCGCGTACCCTCCCCACTCCCGCCTCTCATTTGTGTCACACCACGCGGAACGCATCTCCATCGCTTCGGTGAAGGGGGTGAACCGCGCCATCCTCGATCGCCGTGCAAAGCTCGCTTCCGAGCTCTCACGCCGCGCGAGGGCCCCTAGGGGCCTAGAGAACACAACCCCCTCCCCCTTTTCTCCCATTAAGCATCTACCCTTATAAGTCTCTCGTGTCGGCGCCGACGCTCTTGGTTTAACCGTAGAACGTCCCAGCCGAAATCCGCCCGCGCGTTGTCACGATCGATCAGTCCACAATCGTCGGCCCGCAGCGACCCGCAGCGATGGATGCCGCCGCCCCCCCGCCCCCTGCGGCTGACGCGCCGATGCACGACCGGCCTCCGTCGGATGGCTCTCCGGCCTCTCCGGCCGCTGACACGGCCGCCCATGCTGCTGCCGATCCGGTCCCTCTCACGCTCAGCGATATCCGCACAAGCTACGACAACTTCGAGGTCGCCGGCTTTGGCCAGGTGCAGCCACCACCTGCTTGCCTCCATGTTCACGCTTCGCGCCCCTCCCCCCCCTCTGACGCCGCCGTATGACCGTAGGTGAGGGGCACGACTACCCGCCTGGAAGGCGCTCTCATCAGCAAGTCACCCAAGCACCAACTCCTGGGCGTTTACGCTTGACTACGAAACCATGCAGTGGATGCAGCTCGATCAAAACGGCGACGCCAACAGCTGGTCCCTGGGCGAGTTCCTCGCCCAGGATGAGGTGCGAGTCATGATGCTCGACCCAGCGTGCACCAAGTCGCTCACATTCCGTGAGTTCGTCAACGGGCCGATCATCTCTCCAAGTCGACTGCGATCTCGGACTCCGACAACTGGACCGGTGCACCAGCCGCGGAGGACGATGGCTCCCTCGACGACATCCCTTCATCGACGGACGCCTTCACCGCCGCCGGCCCTGGGCCATCCAGCGCGGCCTCCGACGGCCTGCACGTGATCGAGGTACAGGTACAGAAACGGTGGCTGCCGCAGCTCACACCCTAATCTATCTGCCTTAGGCACGGAGCCAACGGAGCCATCGCGCATGCCCGCATCGCGTGCGGCTCCGAGGTCTCCCGCCGAGACCGGCTCGGCGCGGCGCGTGGCCGCACGCCGCCGTTGAAAAGGCGAGATAGGACCGAGATGAGAGCGCCGGCCACATCGAGCGAGCGCTGACGTGTAAGGTGTCTGTGCTGCTCCGGTGTGTGTGGGATTCTGCCTCCCCCCCCGTCTGTGCGGCGAGGTGTTTGCGGCGCGATGCCCGATCGTGCGCGATAGCCTCCCATTGTGCGTGGTGTGTCGGTGTGTCGGGGTCGTCCGAAGCGTGTGGCGGCGCCGTTGCATGCAGCGACTGCTCCACGTGCCACGACTGCTTTGACTGACGTGACTGACTGATGAGACATGAGTGCTGATGGATGATCTCCGACAACCCAAAACCAAAATGCAAATGCGGAGTGGCCCACTGTGGCGTGCAGATCCTGCGTCTCTCACTGCCCGAACAACAGAGGCGGGCGTACCGCCGCAGGTCCCACACTAGTTTAAGCTAAAAGTACGTACAGGTCAGGTCCAGGTAAAGTACAAGGCCAGCCCTCGCATCTCCCCACATCCCCGGACACGGGCAGGAGAGCGGTGTGGGTGGATCAGCTGAGCGAGCTGTGAGCTGGGCCCGCGGGGTTGTGTTTTTGTGTGGTCTGTGCTTTTTGGCTGCTCCCTGGAGGGTCCGCCCGCCCGCAGGCGCATTTTGTATACCGTGTGAACACAGGAAGTATCTTCCCCAATAACACGGTAGTTAGTCTGTGAACGCAGCGCCAGAGGAGTTCTTCTCACAGCAAGAAGGTCTGTGTACTGTGAGCAATTCGCACGAAGCGGTTTTTAATTTTTGGCAACAAGTAATATTAGACTTAGGCGAGCGAGAGGAGCTCGCTTCCGAGCGCTCACGCCGCGCGTAGGGCCCTTAGGGGCCTAGAGAAGACAACCCCCTCTCCCTTTTCTCCCAGTAAGCTAAAGTACGTACCTTCTCCGGCAAAAGTTATTTAGTACGAGGTCGAAGAACGGACGGACGGAAAAAACCCCCCTTTTATGCCTGACCCTGGCCATGGCCTCTCTGGGGGTGAGCTGGGCCGGCCGCCTCCGGGTCCGCCACTCGCACGGTGGGCTCGCGTCCGGGAGAGCATCCGAGACCCGCGGTTGTCCGCTCGCTGGGCGCGACCTACATGGAAATCCACTGCACACAGATCTGTGCTTTTGGCGCCTATTGCTCGCTCTCTGTGCAATCGCAACGCCAGAGGCCGTGCTTGGAGAGTGTGTCGCAGTGCTGCTACGTCAGTGGATTGAGCCGCGACGCAGGCTCCATCGGTGAGCTGCGGCGGCGCACCGGCCGCTCCATGCATGCTCTCCGGCGAGCCGTCGCAAACGCGTCTTCCGTCCGCCCGTTTCAGCGAGTTTGCCCGAGTGGTAAAATGCAATCGAATCTGCCCGAGTGGTCAAGTAAAACTTTGCCTTTCGTAAAAGTTGCCCGAGTGGTCTGTGGGGAAAAAACGAAAATCGAGACGGACTTCCTGAATGGCCGGGCAACATGTCTTCCTTACTATTATTAATTGATGCTTTTTGCGCGGCTGAGCCCCCCCCCCCCCCTCCCCCGCGCCCGCTCCCTGCCCTCTCCCGCCATGCACTTCGTCAGAGCCCCCTCCCCTCCTGCACAACAGGAATTTTGACAATTAACAAGATGGATCTACGTCTACAAGCTGCTATGACTGCAGTCTTCGACCATTTGAGCCCCCCCCCCCTCCCCCCCCCCGCGCGCTCCCCCGCCTCAAGCGCCTACCCCCCCCCCCTCCCCGCCCGGCCCCCGCCCTTCCTCCTCCCCTCCTCCGTCCCAGCTCCACTCATCCCTCTCTCGCCATCGCCGGCAGGTGCAGGGAAACACGAAACGAAAATTGATGGGCTTGCCCATCCCGGAGTGGTTCGATCCCACATGAATCCGAGACGGTGATGGGAGGCGTCTCGGCGGTCTCAGGCCCAGTGAGGCAGTGCGCCTGACTACCCCGGATCCTGCTGAACAAGCTCCTCTTGTAGCTCGATCGGTCACACCGCCATCGCCGTCGGGGAGAGGGGGGACGACACTGCTTCGGCAGCGTGCACCTCGATCCTGTACCGTGTTTGTTATGACCCCCCCCAATGAACATACCAGTGAGGGAGGGCGAGACGATCGAGGGGTCCCGTACCACGCGGAATCGGCCCTATCCAGTGCTCAAGTGCTCAAGTACGACCCCGGCTCGGTGCGTCGGCGAACGATCGGAAGGAAGGGTGCCGAGTGCACACAAATGGTGTCCAGCGATGTGGGACCTCAGTCCCAGAAGCTTGGAGCCTCAGGCCGCGACCACGTGTCTAGGTGGACACTAAAGTGCCATTTTGGCGCCAAATCTTGGCGCGAAATGATCAAATGAACGTGGCTGAGCGGGAGTGTGGTGTGGCTGCGCTGCTCGACCCTGGGGGGTCGACGGGCTCCCGGGGGCGCTCTTGGGGGGGGTCCCCCCAGTCAAGGGGGTTTGGGGCTGTGCCCCAGGATGCCCGCCGCAGGCGCCGATTTTGGGGGCTTTTTTGGCTGATTTTCATGAGGTGTTGCTACTATTTTGGAACCAGTTGAAGCCTAAAAATGGCTACAAATACAGCCACAGCAGCTGCTAGTCGTGAGCCGCTACTGTGTGGTAGAGCCCAGAGAAAGGGCTTTCAGGAGCACTATTCAGTTTGATCCAGCTCAACGTTGCGGAGTAGTAACACTGTTCCGTTACCACAGTGAGCGGCCGGTGCCGGCGGCGGCCCGTGCGGCACGCGGAGCACTCCGTGAGCGGTGACGGGTGCGGACGAGCGAATGAGAGGTCTCTTTCAGTGAAAGATAGGCAGTCCTAGTCTCTAACAACACATCTCCGTCAGAGAGCGACCTCTCATTCGCTCGTCCGCACCCGTTACTGCTCACGGAGTGTTCCGCGTGCCGCACGGGCCGCCAGCGGCACAGGCCGCTCACTGTGGTTACGGAACAGTGTTACTACTCCGCAACGTTGAGCTGGATCAAACTGAATAGGGCCGGTTA
>NW_005194996.1:6106-12005 GCF_000372725.1 Emiliania huxleyi CCMP1516
GACGGGCGCGGACGAGCGAATGAGAGGTCGCTATCTGACGGAGATGTGTTGTTAGTTAGAGACTAGGACTGCCTATCTTTCACTGAAAGAGACCTCTCATTCGCTCGTCCGCACCCGTCACCGCTCACGGAGTGCTCCGCGTGCCGCACGGGCCGCCGCCGGCCACCGGCCGCTCACTGTGGTAACGGAAGGGAACAGTGTTACTACTCCGCAACGTTGAGCTGGATCAAACTGAATACTCCCCGCGATCCGCCGACGAAAGCTGCGTCAGACAACCACCACAGCCACGTGCATTTGCTTGCAACCGGATGTTGCAGACGAGTCTGCCAACGGTACGCTCAGAGCTGGGGCCCACGACCACCCTCCCCGCGCTGTTCGAGTGGCGATTCTCGCCCTCCACGCATTTGAGCGCCTCGCGGCACCCAGCGTCAATCTATCTGAGCCCGGGTCACGGTCCGAGCAGTTTGCTCAGTCAGCACATCAAAAACGGATCGCAGAGATTCAACCACACGATCGTCGCCGTGGGCGGCTCTGATCGCCGCCTTTCTCAGGCGGCCCACTTCGGACTGCATGTCGACGTTCTGCTGAGGACGTTTCGCATCGTGTATTGGGAAACCATTGACCACGTCGTCCCCGGCCTCCGACCACTACCCACACTGTTCACCGACCGATACCTCCGCGACGCTGGCCCGTCGGTGGCGGAGGCGATGCGTGGCGCGAGCCTCGACGACACGTCAAAGCCGCTCTGGCTCTTTGCGTCCTGGGGCCGCTACCAGCCGCAGCTGGATCGCAGCCCGAACTGCCGAGATCGGCAGGCAGCCGTGAGGTGGCTGCAAGGCATGGCGAACGCCTCGTGGATCTCAAAGGGCAAACGGAGTCCGAAAGAGTACTGGCCCATCCTCGCGCGCCACCGATTCGCGCTCTCCCCCTCGGGGCTCGGCATCCAGAGTCCAAAGACCTACGAGGCGCTCGCAGTGCTGACGATCCCCATCTGCCACCGGACCAACCTGGCGTACGCGCAGCTGGCCGCCGAGGGGTGGCCGATTGTCCTGGTCGACAGTTGGGAGCACGTCACGATTGCAAACATGCAGCGCTGGTGGGCATCTCTCGCCCACAAGCTGAGGGGAGCGCGTTCGTGCTTTGCCGACAAGGGCCGCATGTACCGGATGCTCGTCTCTGGGGAGACGATGGGCTCCTGCATCCAAACGGCAGAGCACCTGCATCTGAGGCCGTCTCATGATACAAGAGAAGGCGCCCGCCTCGCTGCTTCTCCGGGGCGTAGGCGGCGATAGCAACAACAGAGAGCACACACATTCCCCTCTGGGGGACATACACACCGACCGGATACTTACAACTTAGTTCGCATACTCCCTGGCCATCGGCTGCATGTGTCCATGTGCACCATTGCTGAGCCTGAGGCATCACCAGGTCACACACCCACAGCTGGTCTCTGGTCAGCTCTCCGCAAGACGGACCACACACACACACACCTCCCGCGTCGTCCACCGGGCACGTAAAAATAAAAACGGTCAAACTCTGAGACGAGATGGGATTTAGGGACATGTGTCCCCGCCCTGCACGATCTTGGTGTGAGGGATCTTCAATCCGTCCCCTCACCCCTGGACCCTGGTCACTACCCGACACTAGAAGAGCAGCAAGAGTTGGGGCTGCGGCTACGGCGGCGGCTGCGGGAGGGGCTAGAGTATGCGGTCGCGGGAGAGCCGCTGCGCCGCGTGGGCGCGCCTACACCGCGCTTGCTCCGCTCGCCACCTCTCGCAAAGGTTCAAAGTCATAGCCATCACCTCCTCCGGCAAGTCCTTTTCGCCTATCTCGCCGTCCCTCCATGCCTGGTATAGAGCTCGTCGTCATAGCCATATAATGATTTAATGCCATATTGAATTCGATATTGTTAAAGCCGTATATTGCGGGGAATGCACGCGACACGCGAGACGGAGTTTATTTATATTCGTGGAGCTCCGCGTTGTGTCGTATATTCAAAAGCTTTGAGGGAGAGACAAGGCGGTCAACGTAGTACGCCAGGCACGTCGGAGGGTACTCGAAACGGAGACGCGCTACATGAAATCGAAATCGTCGTTCGCCCGCCAGCCCCCGCCTCCGCCATCGCCCTCGAGCCCTCCAAAGTCGTTGTCCACGTCCTTGCCCATGGCGATCTTGATCTTGCCCTTGGTCTTCTTGCCCTTCTTGTCCTTGTCGCGGTCCGCCTTGACCCTTGTCGTATGTACAGCACCGACGCAAAGGTCGAAAAAAGGGGGTTTCCCGGAAAGAAGGAGCTCCTTTGCCTCGTCGGTCGACATGCCCGCTGCCGCCTTGCGCAGCAGGCACTTGAGCACGCTCATGTGGCCGGTCTTGCCCTCGTACGGGCGCAACCGCTCCGCCAGCGACTCGGCCAGCTTTTCGTAGTCCTTATCGCTCTTCGCCACAAAGTCCGCGCCCAGGTCGCCAACCTTTGGCGCCGGCCGCACCGCCTCGGACGGCTTGGCGGCGGCGGGCTTGGCGGCGGCGGGTTTGTTCGGCGGTTTGGCCGCGGGCGCGGGCGCGGGCGCGGGCGTGCCGACACTCGTCTCCGCCATGTCGAGGCCGAACGCCGCCGCCGCGTTGTCAAAGTCGGACGCCTCCTGCTGCAGCTTCCTCAGCGCGCGCTCGCGCGCTTCGCCGGTGAGGCTCGGGTCGATCTCGGTCGAGACGCCCGCCCTCTCCCGCAGCGCCGCCATCCGCGCCGCCTCCTCTGCCTCGCGCGCCTCGCGCGCCTCGATCTTCTTCTCCAGCTCGGTCTTCTCACGCGGCGCCGCCCGCGGGGCGGCCACCGGCACGCTCGCCGGCTCCGCCTTGTCCGGGTCGTGCGCCTCCTCGTCGGACCACTCTGCCTTGTCCTCCTCGCCCTTCTGCGGCAGGGACAGGTCCGCCGCCTCCCAGTCGTCCTCGCTGTCGTCCCAGGCCATGCCCTCGTGGGAATGGTCACGCCGCCGCGCAGTATCCTGAGCCAGGCAGCTGTGAATAGGGCGTATTTTCTTCTCAATAACAAGCCTGGTGTACGCGCCAGAAAAACGGTCTAGGCACGCGCTCCGCCTCCGGGCGCTGCCGCCACCGGGAGCGGCGGCGGTGAGCGGAGGGCGGACGATCGGGTGGCGAGGCCCGTGTCGAGAGGCAAAACAGCATGGGCGCGCGCGCCGCGGCGGCTGGCGGCTGGCGGCTGGCGGCTGGCGGCTGGCGGCTGGCGGCTGGCGGCTGGCGGCTGGCGGCTGGCGGCTGGCGGCTGGCGGCTGGCGGCTGGCGGCTGGCGGCTGGCGGCTGGCGGCTGGCGGCTGCGGCTGGCGGCTAGCTGGAGAAAGAACTCGGACGCGATGGATAATCGGAGATAGAGCCGCGCAGCGGCTACTGTATGTAGGTTATCCTTCAACGTGAGGAGAGGTGGACAGCAAGCAACACCCAAAATACGCGATCCAAATTACTGACTGGCGCCGCGCCGAAAGAGCGCCCGACGTCGGCTCGCAGCTTTGGGACGCTTGCTCCAACCCCATCGTCCGAGTCTTGTGCGCAATCTCGCGTGACCCACCCTCCTCTTCCCTTGCACGCGAGTGTTCTCTGATTGTATGTGTGGACAGGGAGTGTCCTGTCCTCACGGCGTCGGCGCATGTGTGTGTGTGGTTCCCAGTGTGGGGCCTGTTTGAGCGCCGACGCCGGGGTCGTGTGGCGATGTGCCTCGGGAGCTCCAGACGCAGCTCTCGGGGCACGCCAACCCAGGAGATTTAAAGGACCAATCAACAAATACAACCAACGATCAGCTGGAGAACTCGGACGCGATGGATAAGATACACGTGATCGATTGTTGATAAGGTAGGTAGGTAGGTAGGAAGCTAGGTGAAGAACAGTGTCAGGCTCGGACTGGACACACCAACGCGGTATGGGTGGACGCGAGACAGATGATGACGACACGCGTGAGCGACACAGACACACACAAGCTCACAAGACACTCAGCCAGCTGGGCTGCCACACATCAGTCATCATATACGCGGCACTACGCCACTCGCGGCCACGTCCCCCCCATCGCCCCCCCAGCACTCAAAGGTGCCAAGGGCACAAATAACAGCACAACAACACACAGACAAGCGACAGGGCACGCGGCGTGTGAGACTAGAGCAGGCTGCTCCGCCTCTAGCAAACTCGCCGGCCGGCGGGGCACGGACGAGAGCACATGTGGGGTCAAGTGAGGTGTCTATGGGAAGCTCCCTCTCGGGCTAGCAGCCTGCCGCTAGCCCTTGCCCTCGCATTCATATTCGACGACAAAGCAGATGATGAATTAGGCACCAGACTTGGCTGGCTGGTGCGCGAGTCGAGGTGCGCGATACTCGTGTCGACCTAGGCCGCACGCCGATCCCTCCGTGGGCATTGTAACGTAGGTTGGCGTGCGGCCACAGCGCGCCCGCCGCAGACTCGGCGGCGCGCGCACGCGAGTGAAAGGTTTGCTCGTGGAGCCACACGAGTCCTTTCGACGACGAGGCCTCTGCGACGTATGCCAGCCCGTGCTGCGGAGCCTCGCCATTCGGAGCCGCATCCCGCCGGCACCGTCCTTGAGTGCGCCCCGCCGTGGCGAGACGCACTCGACGAGGACGGCTTCGCCGGCGGTACCGAGTCGCGAGCCGGCGACAGTCGCGGCGACGTGTGTGTGTGTGTGTGTGTACGAGGCGCCGCTTCGACGAAGCGAGGTTGGTAGGCGCCCCTCGCGAGACTCGCAAGACATGCCACACGCCCCTCGCGCCTATGACTCGACCAGTGTGAAGGTGAAGAGATCCTACCGAGCGGGCGGGAGGGGTGGCAGGAGCAGCATCATCATCACCGGCAGCAGCATCAGTCTGTGTCTTCCTTTGCCAACAACATACCTACGAGAAGAAAAACAGAGAAGCATCTGGCGAACAAGCTGATGGTCCGGCACAACCTCATCACTGGTCGAGAACCAGGTTGAATGGGCCTATTCGCCAAGGCGAAGTCGGCCGCCGCCCCGCCTGCGGCCGGCACAGTGCTCGCCGCCCCACGCGGGGCGGCCGGAGGGCCGCCCGCGGCGCCCGCGGCGGCGCCCGTCAAGCCGCGCCCCTCCACGCCCACCACAACCAGCGGCTCTACGGCCGGGACGTCGATCGGCTCGACAAGCAGCGCCGGGAGCCTCGTCGAGGGCTCTGATGCGGGGAAGCCGAGTGCGCTGAGCGCGTCGTCGCTCAAGCTGCGCGCGCAAGCGGTGCGGCTCGGGCTGCCGCCGCAGCTGCTCGTCGCGCCCTGCTCCGAGAGGGTCGAGATTGACCTGCTCGAGGACACGGTTCCGCTCGGCAGCGGCGAGTTCTGCACCGCCCACTCGGCGAGACTGCGGGGGGAGCGAGTCGCGCTCAAGATGCTGCGGCCTGCGCGCGAGTCGTCCGAGCTCGCGATCTCGGACCTCCGCAGGGAGATCGCCGTCCTGTCCCAGATGTGCCAAAACGGCGGCGGACACCCGAACATTGCGCGCGCGGCTTGCGCGGTCTGCCCCTCCTCTGCACCGCCTCTGAAGTTGACGCACTTGGCAGGTGCGGCTGGTGGCGCACGGGTACACGCCGACCGGCTCGCCCTTCTGCGCGCTCGAGCTCTTCCAGGAGCCGCTCAGCGCCGCGCTACCGACCAGCAAGGCGCAGCGCAAGCTCTGGCCGGCCAAGCGCGGCGTGAGCATCGGGCTCCAGCTCGCGAGGGCGCTTCACTACTGCCACGACAGGCGCGAGACTAGCCGAGACTAGCCGAGACTAGCCGAGACTAGCCGAGACTAGCCGAGGCTCGCCGAGACTCGCCGAGAGTGCACGCTTGCCAGGGGCCCCCCGGGCAGCTCCGCTGGACGCGCGGCTTGCGCCGAGCGCCCCGC
>NW_005194996.1:13984-15618 GCF_000372725.1 Emiliania huxleyi CCMP1516
TCGTAAGTCTCGATTTGTACCGGATTTCGACGTTAGTGGCAAACTGCGGAACCGAAAATGGCGTTTAATTTTGCGCACCTGCTGTCCGCCGCCTGCGGCGGCGCTCCGCGCCGCTTGGGGCGCCTGCGGCGCCCCCCTGGCAGGTGGCAGCAGTGTGTATGGCTGCGGGCGGTGCGCCCGGTACACAACCGGCGCTCTATGGCGTGCTCCGGGGGAGCACGACTACGCAGTCGTGGCTTCCACACGCGAGAGAGTGGCTTCTATATTTACGAAAACATTGGGCGTCCCTAGTGCCGCATCCATAAGAAGTGACGTCACGGTTCCAGGAGCGCCTGGCGGCACAGCTTAGAGTGGCAGCCGAGCGCCGGCCACGACTATCGAGTCGCCGTCGCGGAGCTGAGGGCTGGCCGACGGGTGGCGCGGTCTTCCTCCCAGCGCCACCCATCGGTCAGCCCTCAGATCGATCGATCGGCGCTCAAAGTCGCTTCAGATCCGAGAAAGCTGCTGGCGCCGCTGCCGATCCCAGCCGCGACGCCAGCAGCTTCCTCTGCTCTCCAATGCGCCGAGAAGCGACGCGGCGGTGCTCGGCTCGCCATGCACGATGACGGCTCCGCTGGGTGCTCGTCGGCCGGTCCGGTGGCACCCTATTCGCGCGTCACCTGCCGGCGTCCCGACGACAGCCTCGCGCCGCCGCTGATGGAGGGGCGGTCGGCGCCACTGCCGCCGCGCCGCCGGTGGGAGAGGCACTGGTGGTGGCCTGGGCGGCCCTCCGCCGCCGCTCGGCGCGCCCGGGCAGCGGTCGCAGCCTGCGCCGCCCCCGCTTCGAGCGGGCGCCCTCGCTTCGAGCGGGCGCCCCCCGCTTCCAGCGGGCGCCCGGGACGGGTTCCCCGCTTCGAGCGGGGAGATGCGGCCTGGGATTCGCTTTCTGAAATGTCTGCCTCCAAAGGGGAAACGCCCAACCTGATCTCAGAATCACTCCGACTTTGATTGGGTCCGGTTCACGACCTCACTCTCATCTTATCTATTACAGACACAAAACGTCAGATCTGTGCCACCCTGGGCTGGACTCTGTGTGTGACGTCTGACGACTCCCCCGCTCTCCGCACTCCCCGGTCTCCGCTCGCGAGACGCGACGCGCGAGACCCGAGAGACGAGAGAGTCTCAAAATTTTGAACGAGTTGCGGCTGCGGGCTGGGGCCGGTGGCCTCCATCAACCGTATCAAGGCGGGCATCCAGCGGCAGCGCCTTCGCGACGCCCGACGCATGCGCGATGCGGCACCGCGTGGAGATACGTGCTGCCACCCCACCTCGATCCTCGTGCTCGAGTGTATCGTTGAGGAGCCCTTGCCCGCGGCGGCGGGAGCCATAGCCCGCAGCAGCGCTCGTGCACGCTCAATCCCCCTTTTCTCTCCCAGCTGTCGCCGGCCGGGTCGATGGCGTCATGGAGAAGCAAGTGCTTCCCACGAGCACCGCCGCGGCTCCGGCCCAGAGCGTGGGCGACGAGCGAAGCGAGGTGTCGGGCGAGAGCAGGAGCACAGAGGCGACGCGGAATTGGTAAAAACAGAGAGCCCCACAGCGGGTTAAAGCGCGGGGTCCTTGGGTCTGCGGATGCGCCAAGAGGAACCAGACGCGAG
>NW_005194995.1:0-1179 GCF_000372725.1 Emiliania huxleyi CCMP1516
TGCTTCATCACGCGGCCGAGGCCGTCCTTTGAGGCGGCGTTGAGGCACTCGCAGCTGCTCCACTGAATCTCATCGACGAGGTCCGTCATCGCGGCGGCGCCATAGGCTGCCGGCTTGGGCGGATCGGGGGCGGCCGACGGGGCGGCGGACCCTGCTGGCGGCAGCTTGGACATGTATAAATTTCGCCCTCCTCGGCCCCCGGCGCGGGTAGGCACGTACGATTTCTTTTTCTCTTATTCTTCCTCTTGAAAAGACGTTTCGTAAAAAGAAAAATTCGCACGCCTCCGCAAAGGATGTCGCACGCGGGTCAGAGAGCAGCTTGGTCGCCGCGTGCGCCTTTGCATCCGAGACGAGCATGCCGGACGGGTTCCAGCGGCGCAAGAGCCGCCGCAGTCGCGCCGGGTAGCAAATTAGAGATCGGGAATGGATTCTTTTGTTGGAGCATCTGAATTGCGAGAGAGAGAGAGAGAGATTTTTAGCAATACACACTTTTCTTTTGGTGTACCTGTGTTAGTGACAGTGCGCGCCAAAGAAAGAAAGAAAGAAAACGGACAACCCAAGGGAGGGATGGGAGGACGGAGCGCCAGTCCTGTGGCAAGAATTTTCTAAAATTCTTTACGGAAAGCAACACCCGCCCGTTTTGCCGCGCGTTTTGCCCCGCGCGTTTTGCCCCGCGCGTTTTGCCCCGCGCGTTTTGCCCCGCGCGCTTTGCCCCCGCACCCGAATGTCGGAGCGGCTCTCGCCGCTTGTGTCTCTGCTGCGCAGCTGGCTCGAGAAGCTCTTAGCTTGGGGGCCGCTCACATCGCTGGAGGCCAATACATTGACCGTTCTCGCTTGCGCAAACAGCGATTCCGTCTAAGTTAGGTTGTGTAAACCCCCTAAGTCGCTGTTGGTGTTGCCCTGTTGCACGGCGGTGCAGTGTACTTTTAGCTTACTGGGAGAAAGGGAGAGGGGGTTGTGTTCTCTAGGCCCCTAGGGGCCCTACGCGCGGCGTGAGAGCTCGGAAGCAGTACACGGTGTAGAATGCGCATCGTGTACGCCATCTACGGTCGGGCGCAGTCGTCGCGGCTGGACCTTTGGAAATCGACGTGGCTCGAAAACAAGTCGTATGTCTTCATCCCCGATCATCCTCACGGCGAGTGGCAGCATCTGCATCACGCTCCCAGTGGCGGAGACCAG
>NW_005194994.1:0-1179 GCF_000372725.1 Emiliania huxleyi CCMP1516
CTTGCCGCCCCCGGGCCTGTGGGGACGAGTTCCCAATGGGCCCCCATCGAATAATCCCCAGCCATGGCTCTGGAGGATTGTGCTAATATCTATGGCCCCCACCCATAGTAGATGGCTGAAATGGCTGAAATGGCTGTCCCCCAGCCATCTTACCCAAGATGGCTGCGATGAAGCCAGCTCAGCCAAGAGGGCTCACCTCGAGGCGGGCGGTATGGCTGCGGTAGTGCGTCTCCAGCCATGTCTACCAAGGATGGCTGCCCTGTGTGTATTGCAGCCATCGGCCTGGAGGCTATGGCTGCGCTGTAGCTAGCTCAGCCATCCTTAGGTAAGATGGCTGTGTAGGAGCCAGCACAGCCATTCTGGTGTCACATTCCAGGCGTCTTCTTCGCTGTTTATTCACAGCACGCCACTAGGAAACCAAGGTTCCCCTGGGGTCGCCTCGTGAATAAACGAGTAGAAAGAGCGGTGGTCACATTCCGAGGTTAGCCATCATTGCCTCCGCCCCGGGCTCGGGTGGCGCAAGAAGGTGTCCCAGGAGTCTGCAAGCGTGCGTAGACTGGAAGGGCCTTTGCAGAGCGTAAAATCGCCTGCAATACACCTCCGTGTTCAGTAGAATATGCCGCGCGACGCTTGCATCGACAGCGGCGGCGCCCTTCCGAGCCCGCCGCACGTGTTCTCGCCGCCGCACGCAGTCGACGCGCACCTGAGACGCCTCGGATCCAGCCCCAACCTCCTCGAGCTCGAGTATGAGGAGTGGATTCGCCGTGCACACAGCCTCATCGTGCCGCCGACGCTGCACCAGTCGTGGCAGGCGTGTGGTCCACTGCTGCCAGATCACGCGCGTTGGCGCGCACGGTGTGCTCGCGTGCTTCCCGCAAATTGGACCCTCTTCCTCTGGTCCGACGACGCTAATCGGCGCCTCGTTCAAACATTCTTTCCCTCCTTCCTCTCCACTTACGACGGGTGCGCAGGACAGAATGAGGACGCCAACGTGAGGTGTGGACTCCCATTGGGCTCCCACGCCTTCGCTTCAGGTACGACTCTCATATCAAGCGCGTTGATGCCGCCCGCTACTTTTACCTCTACCTCTTCGGCGGCGTGTACATTGACCTGGACGTGCATTGCCTCCGCCCGTTCGAGGCGCGGGCCGTACTCCCCTCGCCTCCACTGCGGGAGCGA
>NW_005194993.1:0-1179 GCF_000372725.1 Emiliania huxleyi CCMP1516
GCACAGTCAGGCCCAGCCCGAACGGGCTCGGATCGTTCCGCCTCGACAGGCCCCAGTAGACCTGGTGCTCCCTGTGGAAGGCGGGCAGCTTTGATGGCGTTGCAGTGTGTGTCGTGGCAGGCAAGAGAGGACTGTTGTGTGTCCCCGCCTCTTGAAGGCGGCGTCCAGCAGCGGGCACGCAGTGCCGTCAAAGTCATCCGCGGCCTTCGCTTCGAGGAAGCTGCCCGTGGCTGGATTGACCAGGACGACTGATGGCGGTGCGTTGACGGGCATCGGTAGCGGCAGTTCAGTGGCGGAGTGTTTGCGTTGAGCGGGGTGGGGTGCACCAGGAGTGAGGTTGGTCTGCACGAAAGAAAACACGCGCCCCGACTTTCCCGTAAAATGAACCTGTTAGAATTTAGGAGCCGGTGCCGACCGCAGGCGGTGCCCGCAGGTAGGTCGGACCTTAAGACAGGAGACAGCATTGCAGATCCCTTGGCGAGGGTGGTGAGGAGGGCGGTCTGGCGGCGGAGCAACCACAAGAAGACCGCTCCTCCGACGACTCCTCCTCCGACCAAGACTCATGCGGCACCGGCTCTACTAGCGAGGCGAATGACATATTCGACACCCTCGACGAGGCTTGGCCTGCACAAGCTTTTCCGGCAAACAAAAAGGAAAACAGAGGGGCCGCAGCACTTTGCGTTTCCGGAAATTTCCAGGGAAAACAGAGCCTAATCGACGACCATCTCGGCTACGGTTCCGACTCCGGCTCCGGCCGGTAGTCGACAAGCTGCCGAGCCCAAATCACTGTGTGTCACACTCGTTCTTCGCGATGGGCAAGGGTGCGTAGCCAGATTGAGTTTTGTCAGATTGAGATTCTCTTTCAGATTGATGATTTTCAATGAGCTTGCCTGTGAGAGAGTCAGAGAGAGAGAGAGAGATTTTTAGAAGCCAACAAGAATTTTTGCACTGACAGTGACTTGGCTCTTGGGCTCGGCTCCTCCCATCCCTCCCTTGCGCTCTATCAGTATGTTTTCTTTCTTTCTTTCTTTCGGCAGCTTGTCGACTACCAGCCGAAGCCGGAGTCGGAACCGTAGCGCCGACAGGATATCGTCCTCAGCTGACTTCTTGACTTCATCGTGGCGGACTTTTGTCTCCCTCTGAAAATGCAGTTGTGAGTGTCCTACGGAGCCTACACGC
>NW_005194992.1:0-1179 GCF_000372725.1 Emiliania huxleyi CCMP1516
GGAGATTGACCCGAGATGGGCCCGAGTTCTCCCCCAGATCGACCAGAGATCGGCCCAGCGAAAAGCCCCCCGGGGGGGGGGAGATCGTCCCAACAAGGCCTCAAAGCCCCCTCTTTGGGGGACCCCTCCCCCCCCCCCTGGAGTGTCAGTATCCTTCGCCAGTCACCGATAGGGAGCGGGGGGGGGCTGCGAAAAAAGAACAGGGGAGGCTGGGGAGGGGGGGGTCCACTCTGAAGACTGCCGACCGCGGAGGGGTTTTGTCCCACAGGGTTTTACCCTCCGCGTGAGGATCGGCGCGGCGAGGGGGTAGGCTCGAATTCGCCGCGCAACATTTCACCCCCACAGGACCCCGCCCCCCCCCCCTCATTGGTCCCACCACCCAGAACCCCAACCTTGGCTTCGCACCCCCTCCTTGCGCAGTGTCCCCCGCTATGTGTCGCCGTCTTCGGGGCACGCTATCCTGTGCAGTCAGGGCAAGTGGGGGCGAGGCGCAGTCCCATCTCTCCTGTGTACGGGTGGGTTCTGTCCCTAGTCTCGGAGGGGGGCTTGAAGGTAAGAATATTTTATTTTTTTCAAAACTCATACACTCCGAAAAATAATTGTATTTAAAACGGCGTGGGGGAGAAAAGCCGCCGTCAGGGGCGGGGAACCCGCAATTTGAGATGCTGAGGCATCTGAAATTGCCCGATACGATCTCCATTCTAATTTCGATTGCCTCGAGCATCCCAAGATGCATGAAGCAATTCAGGATGCGCAAACGGCTTCTGTGTTCTGAAAGCTAGCTCGTACGGTAGTAGCTGCCCCCACGCAAGCGTTTATGGCGGATATCAAAATTCTTCCCTACGAAGATAAATGTGACCTTTCATGAAAGCACAGCGGACGTCCCCTTTGCCTTCCACAATATCCAAAGCTTGACATCCTGTATGTACTGTAAGCCTACTTTAAGACACGCGCGCGACGGCGTCGGTGGCGGAATCACTTCCTCCCCATTCGGCGCTTGAGCGCGTCGAGCTCGTCCTCCACGGAGCCGCGGCGTGAAGCCTCTCGCTCCGCCGCCCTGCCCCGGGCTGAAGAGCCTCCGCGATCCGAGGCACGCCGGCCAGCGCTTCGGTACGCCCCGCCGCTGCCGCCGCTGCCGCCGCTCGCGGCAGGACTGCTCGCGCCATCGCTATCGCTGGC
>NW_005194991.1:0-1179 GCF_000372725.1 Emiliania huxleyi CCMP1516
TCTCGGTTGAAGCGCGGACCAGGCGCCCGGGCGGGCGGCCGGATGCGAGCCGCAGCTGCCTGCCCTGCCCTGCCCTCTTCCCGTAGCCAGGCCCGAGCTCACACGGAGCCCCGGCGTTGGCGCCGTGCGCCGACTTTTATTTTCCGTGGACGTTGTATGCAGCATCGGCATCGCATGCAGGGACGGGGCCGGACGCGGGGGGGGGTGATGCCCGCCGGTGGGGCGCGGGGGAGGGTGCCGTCTCATCGAAAACAGAAAGGCTAGACCATCTCCGTCGCCTGGTTGCTCAACCTATACCACCACCGGGAGCGGCCAGGACTCATAGATAGACTCGGTCGAGAGACCCCAGATTGGCATCCATGCCTTTCTGGACAGGGTGGCCCGCCAAAAGGACTAGCTGAGTCCCTGATCATGCATGGTGAGGGTGAAATGGCACTAGCCAAAGGGATGGAGCCAAAGAGACAGAGTGAATTGGAAGCTACCATGTTCAATCCCCCCTCCGGGTGATGCCAGGGCAGCAAAACGGGCTACGGGTGGTGCCATGCAGCCAGCCTGACCCCCTAGAGCCGCCCGGCACCACCGCACCGGTGCGAGGCGTGATCGTGCTGCTTGGGGTACATTGTTGTTTTCATGGGCTCGAATGCGGTGTGAAAAAGGCGCTCCGAGGTGCCGATTTTGCACGAGAGTGCGAGGTTCGAGCTCTCGTGCTCCGTCCACAGGCTGCGAGCCGTCGAGTGCTCGCTTCGCACTTTCCATTGGGTCCGTTGGCGCATATCGGGCGCCTCGCAGGCACGCCGTCCCCGCGTCTCTGTGGAGGAGATGCGTCACCCGGTTGCACTCAAATCGCAGCCGAACGCCATATCGCTCCGTGTGCCCCACCGGTGGCTAGCCTGCCGCCACCGCTTCTTCGCACTTTCCATCAGATGTGTGGGCGCGGGGCGGATGCCTCGCCGGCAGCCGAGGTGCTCTCTCCTCGGATCCTTTGCGTCACCCGCAAAAAGTTCTTCGGAAGCCACTGCCGTCTGGGCACTCCACCAGCCCTCCTCGCCTTTTGAGGCTGGGATTGGTGTCGCCCGTGGCATCTGCGCCGGTCGAGAGCTTCCACGTCGCTCATGCGCATCAGGGCGAGCGAAACGCTCGCCCTCGGACCGGTTGCCTCTGTAGAAGCTAGCCCGCTAC
>NW_005194990.1:0-13533 GCF_000372725.1 Emiliania huxleyi CCMP1516
GTTGACTCGCCACGAGTAGACGCCATTCTCTTCCGAGACCGAGAGCGCCTTGCCCACGTCCTCCTTGCTGAAGGCGTACCGGTGCCAGCGCGAGGAGGCGTCGCATGCACGCCGCACGCCGCCCGTGGCCAGCGGCGAGTGGAGCCGAGGATTCGCTTTCGACCGAAAGTAGGAGCGTAACAGCGTCGCTGGTAGCGCCATCTGCGCGTGCACCCAGCCCTCCACAGCGGCCGCCGCGTCGGTGCTGAGGTCGGCAGCGAGAGAAGCCACCGATGTGCGGTCGGGTCCAAAGGCGGCTTGCATGAGGAGTCGAGCCGCTGTCTCCTCGGCAGAGGGTGCTCCGTCCGCGGTGAAGCGTTCCAGTTCATAGTAGCCTCCGTCAGAGTGGCTTGGGATCTGCACAGCGCAGTCACCGGACTCGCAAGTCACCATTAAACGCAGCGGAACCGCTGACTCCCAATCGTGACCGTCGTAGGACCGTGCTGCTGGCTGCCTCGCTGCGTCGCTTGACACCCGCGTAACGACGAATAGATTGCCGGGCGTGGTGGCGGGAAGCGCGTGAGCGCCTGGTTGGAGAGTTGACACGCTTTGCGCTGCGCTTCGCTCGAGGAGGAGGAGGAGGAGGAGATACGCCAACCGGCTGCTTGCCATCAGCCGCAGCGCGTTGTCGCGAGCCTGCGCGAGACGCGCGGCGGCGCAGCGTGACTGCTCGAATTCTGCTCCACTTTTGGTGAGGATTCTTCTTTTTGGAGAGGCACGAGGCAACTACGCGCTCTCTCCCCATGTCCCTGCGCCCCCAGCAGGACCTAGAGGAGGACCCGGCCCTCGCCGAGGCGCTGGACACCCTCCCCCAGAACCCGTCCATCCTCAAGGAGCGCAACACGCAGCGCGCCGAGCTCACCCCCGACGCCGCACTGCCGACGCGCTCAGAGAAGCTCTCCGCGGGCAAGGCCGAGGACATCCCGCGACGCAAGAAGCTCAAGTCGCGGGCTTCGCCCCCCCTCGGCATCAGCTCGGGGAGCGCGCTCGTCCCGCCCGTCCACCGCCCGAGCTCCAAGCTCACCGGCCCCGCCGCCCTCCCGCGCCGCGCACCGGACCAGAAGTTGGTCCCCGCCGCCATCGCCAAGCGGGCGGCGCGAGACAAGGAGGACGCCAAGCTCCCCGCGGCGCGCCAGAACGGGCGCTCCTCGCCCGCCGCCCGCCCTGCGAGCGGCGGGGAGGATCCCTCTGGCGGCCGCGGCTCCGCGCCGCTCAAGGCGCGCCGCTCCGCCGGCGGTGCCACCAAGATCGCGCGCCCGCGCCCCAAGCCCGAGTCGGCCGACAAGGCGCTGGGCGCCAACAAGGCGCCCAAGGCGCGCGGCCAGCCGCCCAAGACGCCGCGCCCCCCGCCGGCCCAGCCCGCCCCTCCGCTCCAACCCGTCGCGGACGTAGCGGAGGAGGAGGAGCCCGGCGCGGCCGACGAGGCGCCTACGAGCGGCGACGGGGCGCTCGGCGGCGCCGACGACGGCGGGCAGCGCCCGGCCCCCTTCAACTCCGACGACCTGTCGAACCGCGCGGTGAGACTCCCCCCCTCCCTCCCCCCTCACATCACACCGCATTTCACACCCTGCGCCACGCGGTCAGAGCACATTCACACCCACCATCCTCCCCCTCCCCCCCTCACCCCCACTTTGGCCCAGCCCCCCCCGGGAAATTTAATACACCACCCAAATTCACACCCTTCCACAAACTCACACCCCAAGTTCGGGGGGGGGCCACCAAAGGCCATTGAATGCCCACCCCTGAGCCCTGGGGGCCCAAGAGGCCCCCAGGGGGACCCCCACTCTCCCCCCCCCTCCCACCCCCCCTCCTCCCCCCCCCTCCACTCCCCCGCCCATCCCCCTTCACCACTCTCTGCCCCCATCCCCTCTCACACTTCCCCAACCATTAAGCCTCCGAGAGGTCACCAAGGCACCGAGTGCCAGAAGACAACGCCCCCCCGACTCGTGAAACACGTCTCGTTGTCGGTTGTGGTGTGCTTGTGTCTACTAATGACGGTGCTGAGCACCTCCCTTCTTCCGGGAAAGAACACACCCTTCCACCTATCTCACGCCCAGGACGCCTCCTCGACCGAGGGCCGCGTGGCCCCTCGCCTCTTCACACGACCCCAATCGCATGAAAATCCTCCCCTACTCACAATGGACCGAATCTCCCCAATTGCGCAGGTGCTGCGCCTCTACGCCCCTGAGGGCCACATCCTCGACAACGCGCTGTGCCTCGCTGCCGTCAAGCTCGCCTTCCCCACCTCGGGCGAAGGCAGCGACGCCTCGCTTCTCCAGCCCGGCCAGTTCGCCTGGGTCGCCACCAACCGCGGCGCGACGGGGGCGATCAGCTTCCGCTGCCAGGGGGCCGCCGCCGCCGCGCACCACGTGGTCGCGCACTACGGTGGCGGCACCCACGGGCGCTTCCAACACCCGGGCCCCGCGCTCCCGGCCCCCGCCCCGTGCGGCTCCAACTCCGCCTTCGGGGTCAAGATCACGGTCGGCGGGGTCTCCAAGGACCCCGTCCCGCAGGGCGCGCCTCGCGACTACTCATTCTCGCTCGAGGTGAGCGCCGACGACGCTGCCCGCCCCGGCCTTGTCAACGCGGTCAAGGACGCGCTCTCCACCTTTGTCAAGGAACCCGTCATCGCGAGCCTCACCACCGACGTCGGCATGGTCAAGACCCTCCTCCACGCCCGCCACCGCGGGGTGGAGCATGAGCCCGCCGACTGGAACGCGCTTACCCAGCGCAAGTCCTACGGGCGCCCGGGCGGCATCCCCCTCCGTTTCAAGGACTCGACGCAGATCGGCTACTGCTGGATCCGCGGGGAGTACGGGGTGGACCCCGCCACGCGCAACCAGTTTGGCCTCCGGCCCTTCTGCCTCCACCGCTACGCGGAGTGCCCGCACGAAGGGGGCTGCCGCCCGAAGCCTCAGCCCCCGCGCATGACGCGGGGCGCCAACCAGGAGTCGACGCTCCTCGCCGCCATGGCGCAGATGTCCAAGACCGCAGCAGGTCACACCCCCCTGCCCCCTCTAGAGGCCCCCACAACAGGAATACCTCCCAACCCCCCTCGCCATGCGACTCAGGCCCTTTCATCGCGTAAGTCATCGGCCTCGCCGCGCCTCGCGCCCGACCGCCCCGCACCACACGGGCATCCCAGCGTATCGACGACGGACTCCCCAGAGACCCGTGGCGCTCAAACTCATAAGCCCAACGTAGAGTTGGCTCGGGATGATGCCCACCCCCCAAAGTCCAGTGGAGAGTCCAGTAGGGTCGTCACCTTTAAGGCATTTCAGACAAAAAGTCACACCCAAGCCCCCCTTCAGGGGCGCATCACCTTAAACTCGATCACCATTCCACTACTCACGAAGACTCGCAGAAAGCTCTCCATCGCGCAAGAGCACATCAAATACAGCGTCATATTCGACCACACCCTTGGGTACGAAGGAGAGGGTCCCAACCTCAAAATCATATCCGCCAATATCCGAGGAGCCCTCTCGAAAGGAACATGGGAACAGGCCATCAAGACGGCAAAAATTGAAAAAGCCGACATAGTCGGATTCCAGGAGCTGAGCCTCAAACAAAAAGACACCCGTATCAATCACTTCACAAACACCGCGACCATCCACGGCTTTCGAGCGTATATCGCTCCAATCAGCCAACAAGCGAGCCGGGGCGGCACCGCAATCCTCATCAGAGACTCTCTCCTGACCACAGAAGTCACCTTCAGAAAGAGCAGCAACGGAGGCATCTCCGCCCTCTCTGTCCGGTTCCAAGATGGAAAGAGACTCAAATTCGTCAACGTCTATGCTCCCCAGATCTCCAGAGTAGGGAGACGAGCACTCTTCTTCCGAACCCTTGGGCAGCTAGTTACGCGCAGCACTGTCCTTATGGGAGACTTCAACTGTGTTGCCGACCCCGCACTCGACTTGCGACGCACAGCCCCCTCCCCCTACGAAAACGACGGACACGATGTCCTGGAACAAATCGCCTCCGAAAACAATCTCGTCGACGAGATACGGGCTCAACTCGGCGTTGGATTTGCATTCACCCACCACCAACCTACGAGCCACAACGGCAAAAACGGATACTGCCTCTCGAGAATCGACAGACAGTAGCTTCCATCCCTCCCCGACTCACAGTGGACATCCACAATCGATGATTCGCTCTTCAAATCAGACCACTCTGCCGTGGTCTCCACCCTCACCCTCACAGGAGGAACCAAGAGAGGACACGACCTAGAGAAGCTAGACGCTTCACTTATACTCGAACCATCTGTCCACGCCGCCTTGACCAAAATAACCAAAGAAGCCCGTGCCTCCCTGGAAGGGGGGACGGATCCACATGAGATCCTAAACACGCTCAAAAATCGAGTCAGGACGTACCTCCGCAAAGTCACCAAAGAAAGATCCAAGCGCAACAACGCTGAGAGAACCCTCCTCAAGTCTCAACTTCAATTCCTCCAGCTCCAGCAGAGCATCAATCCCACCCCGGAGGGAGCCAGCACGCGGGCTGATCTCCAAGACAAACTTTCCGCTCTCAACACCAAAATCAAACCCCCAGGAGCTCGCGCCTCACTCTTCAACCTGAGAAAGGAAGAATCCATGTCCCGGGAGTTCTGGAGACACACCTACCCAAAAGCAAACGGGAGCACACTAATCACCTCTCTCAACAAAGTCGCCGATTGGGACTCACCGCCCCCTAAGAACACAGACACAACCGACTCCACCGATCTCATAGCGGAGGAGGCAAGGAAATATTTCGCACACCTCGCTAAAGAGCCCCCCCAAACCCCCGCAAGCAAACGGGCCGTCAGGAAACTCCTCAAGTACCTCAGGGAGTGGGGAGTCGAGGAATCCTCATCCCAATCCGCTGGCGAAGACATAACTCCCGAAGAAGTGATACCAATCCTCCAACACCTCCCGACTGGCAAATCGGCCGGACCCGACAGAATCCCAAACGAATATTACAAGACCTTCGCAGGCCTCCTAGGACCTATCCTCTCAGCAGTCTACAACAAGAGCCGAGCCTCGAACCGCTTCCCTACAGGGTTCTCTGACGGGCTGGTCACCCTCATGTACAAGAAAGGCACCAGGCGGGACATCCGCAACTACAGACCGATTACTCTCCTCAACGGGGATTATAAAATTCTCACCAGAATCCTAGCCAAGCGACTGGCTAACATAGTCACCCAATTCATATCTGAAGCTCAGCTAGGCTTTGTCCCCCGCACAAACATTGCTGAGGCAACACGCCTCCTCCAACTAATACAAGTCCATATGGACGCAATAGATGAAGGGGGTCTCTTCATCTTCCTCGACCTTGAAAAGGCCTTTGACCGTTGCTCCTGGTCATACCTCCACAAAGCCCTGCGGGCACTCCGCTTCACCTCCGAATTTACCACATGGACCGACATCCTCTACGACACCACCCACCCCCCGAAGCGGAAAGTATATGCAAACGGCTTCCTCTCTGGCTCATACGACATCAAAGTCGGAACCGCCCAGGGATGCCCCCTCTCGCCCCTCCTGTTTCTTGTTATCATTGAAGGATTCACCAGAATGTGCCTCAAAGACAAGAAACTTCAGGGCCTAGAGATAGGAGACCTCCTCTTCAAAATCCTCCACTTTGCGGATGACACGATGTTTGCCCTGAAGGATCCGACTCAAATAGCCAGAGTCGAGAAACACATCCACACCTTCTCCCTAGCAACCAATATGCGGGAGAACGCGGACAAGCGCGATCACCTCCCCGTTGGGGCCTTCCGTGACAAAAGGGCCTCGGACTTCCCAGGCTCCAGCCCCTGGGTCCCGACTCCTCCGGGCAGCTGGGTCGTCCACCTGGGCATCCCAATAGGGAATGACTTCAATGCCTTCGAATTTCTCGGGCCCATATACAAGAGGGCGAAATCCTCACTTGCTAAGGCCAGGGGCACAACTCAGCTAAGCCTCAATGGACGACACAAACTACTTAACGCCAATTACTATGGCACTCTTCGCTATTACATGTGGTCCCTCGCCCCCCCAAAACCACTCCTAAGGGCCATCGAACAAGACGCCAACGTATTCCTCTGGAGGAAAAAACCCGAGCTCAAGACTGATGAACTAGGATCAAAACTCCGCACCGGTAAATTCATTGCCAAACACGCCACCTACCGCGCAGGAAAAAAGGGAGGTGCTGGAATCATGCACTTCCGGGCCCATCTCCTAGCTTACCAAGCTAGATGGATCATCATGTACCTCGACCCAAGGGAGGCCCAGTGGAAGAAAATCCTCGACCATTGGCTCGGAGTCCCGAGAGGCCACCTCGTGTCCCCACTCTCCAACCACGACAAAAAAACTCTTCTGGGAAGAATCCCCAAAACCGCGACCTCTATGAGAGATGCCCTCAAAGCCTTCTGGCGACTAGGAATAAAACAACATGTCGACGTCCTTAAAGCAAAGGAGCCCGACTCGCTCCGAGCACTTCCTCTATTCAGGAACTGGCTCTTTGAACTTGTCAAACCCAAGGCTAGACGCAAGGTCGAAGCTCGCTGGGCGACGCTCGGATTCACCGCTCTGGGCGACCTATTCAACCAAATCACAGGCGAGCCCCTCACCCGACTCGAGCTACAGAGCGAACTCCGCCTGAAAAACCCTACCATCGCCCCAAGGGCGCAAAGTCGGCTAGCCACAAAGCTTCACACGCACGAGGACCCTCTACACCTCTAGACGACGCTCTAGACGATCTCTCGACACGACGATATGACAATGGCAACCACGACAGGGGCGAGTGCCGAGGGCGCGAGGAAGATGATGTGCGTCGATGGCAACACTTTTCGCCGCGTCCTACTCGCGAGGGCAGCCTTCCGAGGCGTGGTCTTCGGAGGCGTGTTGTACCTCGGCGCCACCACGCTAGACCGCATCAAGCGCCTGGAGGACTCGAATGCTGCCATGGCGCTCAAGCTGGACACGGTCAACAAGGAGGTCGTGCAGCATTGAACTCCCACAGAAGCTCAAGCCAGATCGTGCCGCGTGTGTGACGTGGATGGTTGCGGGCCATTCGTGGCGTGGACGTCTGCGATGACGGGTGTGTGTGTTTTGTGTCGGACTATCTAGTTCCGAGGTGCCCGTCCACCTCGAGATCGAGGTTCGAGCTAGTTCCGAGGTGCCCGTCCACCTCGAGATCGAGGTTCGAGCCGGGCCATGGCCGCAGACTCGTGCGAGCCCGTCATGTGCGGTGTCCCGTGTGGACATTGAGGGAAGGAGGGCGGGCACCGCGGAGTATGACATCAACACCCAACAAACTTACCACTACTGAGGTCCGTGGTGGTCCTATCCTCGTGCGGGAAGGCGCATGCATGTCAGGAAGGGGGCAAGGTGGCCCTGTCCACTTCCGCCATGCTATCGAGATAGGTGTCGGCGCCGCCACGGAGGTCGGAGGGCACTGGCCGCCACGGGCCCGGCGGGATACCGTGTAGCAGGGTGGGATGCCGCCCCCCGGAGCACACTCCCTACAGACGCCACCAAACACTCCCTGGCGCGCTCCGCGCATTGCCGATGCCGGGGTTGTGGCGCTTGAGTGCAAGGCTGCCAGGGAGGGTTGCCTCGCAGCCGATCGATCTCCCAGCAGCGCGTCCCGCCGGCGCCCCGGTACCCCCGGTCGATCCTTGGAGCACTTGGAGTGCAGTTGGCAGCCTCACATCCAGGGCCGGGGAGCTAAAAAGCGCACCCAGCGGGCCAGATGCTCGGGGACGGGTTGCGGCGCCTTGCGGGTGCAAGAGAGCCCTAGCTAGCCCTGGGGGTGCGCGTTCGCAGGGAAAGGGCCATGAAGTAAACACGGGTCTCCGAGGGTTGGCTCCGCGCTCCGGGTTTCTCCTCGCAGCAGAACGCCCCCTCTACTCGGAGCTAGCACCCGACACGGACATGAGACGACCCCTTCTATCTTTTTTCTACAATGACATCAGCCAACGGCGTGGCGATGTCGCGCGCATCTACGCGGTGCGTGCACAAGACAAGGAGTTTGGCCTCTGCCACACGTACGAGCTTGGCCGCTTCTGTCCGTCCATGCTGCCGTCGGGTCGGCGCAGCGCATCCCGCCTATTGGCGACCTCTTCACGCAGCAGAGCACCTCTCCAGTCCCCGAAAAACAGGGCACGCTCGCTGCTGTCGGGGCCCACGAAGCGTGGATCGCGTGCCTGGCGGCGTGCGAGGAGATCGACAAAAACACGCTGCAGTCGGAGGCGATCAAGTTCAGGGGGGCGACTCGCTTCATCTCGATCTCCCAGTTCGGCGCCGCTGGATGGCTCGACATGCGCCCTGATGGACTCCACCACACGAAGATGGTGTCGGCGATGTTCCTGACGGCGATACAGCGCAGGCACGGGCTCTACTTGTCGGTGATTGCGCCCACTCTCGTCGAGCAGGCCGCCGCGGGCAAGCACGTCACGGTGGGAGAGCGCAAGGGCGACTCCCTCGCCAACTCCAACAAGGGCGACCGCACCTCCAAGCACAACGGGGTGCTAAGGGCCGCCCAGAATGCCATCCGGGCACGCTCGGTTGGCAGCATCATCCTCGGGGACAAGGAAAAGCCCGTGGTGACGCGGCACCTCAACGACACGTCCGTGACTGACAGGCGGCGACTTCGAATCGCTGTCGTGGGATCGCTTGTCATGTGAGAGAGTGCGTTGACCGTTGTGTTCTCGAGCGGACCTTGGAGCACTTGGAGTGCAGTCATTAACCGCACATCCAGGGCCGGGGGGCTAAGAAGCAAACCCAGCGGGCCGGATGATTGGCATCGGGTTACGGGCTAGAGAGCCCTAGCCCTGGGGGGGGTGCGCGTTCGCAGGGAAAGGGCCGTAAAGTAAACACGGTCTCTGAGGGTTGGCTCTGCGCTTTGGGTTTCCCCTAGCTGCGGAACGCCCCCTCTACTCGGAGCTAATAGACACGCAAGCCAACACGACGACGCAGCCGACATCGCCGCTTAGAACCCCCCGCCCCGAGCGGCCTCCCTACCCCCACTCCAGAGGGGCTCCTCCCACCCCTCGGTCCTGGGTCCTCCCACAGGGTTTTTACCCTCCGCGTGAGGATCGGCGCGGCGAGGGAGGGAGGGGGTAGGTTCGAATTCGCCGCGCAACATTTCATCCCCACAGGACCCCGCCCACCCCCCCTTCATGGTCCCACCAACCACCTAAGCACCCAAATCTTGCCTTCGCACCCCCTCCTTGCGCAGTGTCCCCCGCTATGTGTCGCCGTCTTCGGGGCACGCAATCCTGTGCAGTCAGGGCAAGTGGGGGCGAGGCGCACACCCTCTCTCTCTGCTCTTTCGTGTGCGTTCTGTTCTCGAGCCGCGCGCCTTGTCTTTTTTTCTCGAGACGAGAGCGGCGACATGCTGTGTGGGCTCGATGCCCTCACGAGGCTCCACCTGTCGGCGGACAGCCGGCAGCAAGAGAAACCGCAGTGAGCGGACCGCCACTGCTGTAAGGGGAACAACTAGGTGTCCAACAAAAGGGGGAACAACTCGCACCGAGACAGGACACCGAGGGCAAAAGAAACCCCACAGGGCTAACACAAGCAGTCTCGGACGCAAGTATCAGCACAAGAATCAGAACGTATTAAAAGCACCTAAAGGAGCAAGGCATACCGGTGTGTATGCGAGGTTCTTGTTTTCTATCACCCTATCTGTGAATGTAGGACCTTCCTTAGGTCCGCCTCTCACACCCTCACTGTCTGTGCGATGTGAGCTTCTTGTTTCTTATCAACCTATCTGTGAACAAGTCTCCACCGACACGCTCGCTTTGCTAGGAGCGGCCTGGTGGTTAGCGTGCACCTCTGCAGCTCCTCTGCGATTCGGTGTGCGCTGACATGGCGGAGTCGCCGAGCAGTGGGAGCAGCCAGCGCGCGGCCGCCATGGCTGCCCTCAGTGCTTCGTCGGATGAGATCCAAGTCAACGCACGGCACGTGAGCTCCGAGCAAAAAGCGGCCGAAGGGGAAAAGGCTCTGCAGTCGGCGCGGCAGCAGGCGATGGCAAACCTGAACCGCAAGGGTAGTGCCGGTGTCGTCTCAAAGTCGCAGGGCTCGAGCCAGCATGGGCAGGCCCTCGCGGGCCTGCAGGGCAAGCTGGCGGATGAGGTGGGCACCGGCGCCAAGGTCGTCCCAAACTGGAAGATGACCGCCGCGCAGAAAAACGCCGCCGCGGCTCGCGCAGAGATCAAGGGCTCGGGCAACCACGCTGCGGCAAAGGCGCTGTTTGGTGGCGGCCCTAAAGTCCTCCCCTCCGGCGGAGGGACGCCCACGAGCTTTGTCCCGGTGCAAAAGTCGCCCGCCGGAGGCGCGGCACGCAAGCCGCCGGCCGCCGCGGCGACACCACCGCCGCCGGCAGCGGCGGTCGGGTCTTCGGTCGGGAGCAGCACGGCAGAGGCTCAGGAGGGGGTGGAGAAGGATCTGGCGCTGCTGCTCGCCGCCTTCCCGCGACTCGGCACCGCCGAGGCGCCGCACGACCTGGCCCTGCCTGCGCACGCGCACACCGCCCTCCGAGACGTGTCGGAGACCGGCCCGAGACACATCGTAGACGCGTCGCAGCTTGTCATCCCCAGGCGGACGGCTCGATCAGCACGACCTTTGGCAAAGTGACGGACGCGCAGGAAGCTAGGGCCGCAGCTCCGGGCGGCGCCTCTCGACACCGTGCGCTGTGAGCAGGTGATGGACGACGAGGAGCTCGAGCAGCAGCTCGAGTCGCTGGTGGGCACGCTCAAGGCGCGAGGCTGAGCTCCTCCCTGCCGCGTTGGCAGCTCTGACGAGACTCCTCCCTCACCCTCGCAGGCGGGCCGCAAGCGAGGACTCCTGCAGTGGGAAGGCACGCGCCGCCGCCCCCTCACCAGGCACCCTCCCCGACCCGCGCGGCGCGAGCAGGCGCTGCTCCCCCCCTCTGTAGGCCAAATCCTCCTCAAGGGCCCGCACGATGCCGTGCCCATCAAGTACGTCGGCCAGGCCTGATTCGGACGAAGTTTGAGCGCGGGCAGAGCGCAAGCCGCGCGCAGTCCCAGCGGAGCGCGCCCGAGGAGGTGCACGGCAGCAGCGAGAGCGCGGCGCAACGACGCCACCGTGCCGGCAACGCAGTATGATTTTTGTGCAGGGCAGAGGACACAGGCAGAGATTTGGTGATGCCGCCCCTGTATTTGCTAACACTACCTACGTATGTTCCTCACATCTCGGACTTCGTGTGTGTTGTGATATAGTGCTATACGGTCCGTTCGCGCGCGCTCTGCTGATGTTTCGACGTCCCTCGACGTTTTTGAACAAAGGCTAAGTATGTCTGCGCTCGACTACTTCTATAACAAATTTTAACACACTGGATGACACGCAAGCAACAGGTTTTCTCCAATTCCGTTGTTGCGAGGCGGACAACTCCTCCCTGCCTTCGGGCCCCTTCTCGCCTTCGGGCACCACGCACTCTCACACGCCAATACACGCGCGGCCGGCGCCCCTCATGCCCCTCTCCACGCACACCGCGTGAAAACTGCGCGTACGTCCCCGCGCGCACGCAAACACACGAACAGCGCTCACAAGCCTGTGTCATGTGCGTCTGCCCTGTGCTGGCACCCCATGGCTGCGCCAGCCGCCCGCACCAGCCACGCGCCTCTCGCACCATCAGAGCTAGCCGCACGACCACTCACGCCGCGACGCGCGCGCCGCAGTGAACCCCACTGACAGTCCACGCCCTTTGCCAGGCGCCTGCACACTGTTTCAGGCACCATGCTCTACCAGAGCGCGCCGCGCCCGGCACGACGCAGCTCTAGCGCGCGAGGCGCGCGGCGGCACGCCGCGCGCGGCGGCCGCCGCGCACGCGCCCTGCCATCCGACCAGATCTGCACAGCCTGCCAGCAGGCAATGCAGCAGCCTGCTGGACACTCAACACACACGCACGCTCACGCCGCCCGCTCACTGCGCGGCTGAATGCACCCCGCGACAGCTCCGTACCACCAGGCGAGGCGCGCTGGCTCGCCGCGCGCGCTCCCGGGCGGCTCGGCCAAGATTGCTTCACCTCCCCATGCCTGTGGCTGTGCAGAGTGCTCCCACTCCAAGACATTCTACGTCGAGGTCTGCGCCGTCCCCGGCGCGAGCAAGCAGGAGCTCTCCCCTCCCCCTCTAACCCACCTGGGGTACTCACAAACAGCCTAACCCCTCCCCTACCAACATAGTACCGAACCCTTGCCTCACCTCTCACCCCTCACTTTTCACCTCACCCCTCACCGCCCCTTCCCTTCCCCCCTCCCCCCCTCACCCCCTCCCTCTACCCCCTCACCCCTCACCCCTCACCCCTCACCCCTCACCCCTCACCCCCCTCCCCTCACCCCTCACCCCTCACCCCTCACCCCTCACCCCCCACCCCCCACCCCTCACCTCTCCCCACCCCTCATTCCTCACCCCTCACCCTTCACCCCTCCCCCTCTGAGGAAACCGGCAAAATACCAGGTATTTTCCAGGTATACGGGGGTTTCCAGGTATACCCGCAAAATACCGGGGTATTTTGCCGAGAGTTGGCTGATTTTGGGCCCAAACCAGCCTCAGAGCCCGTGAATTGATGATTTCCGCGGAGTTTCCTCGGGAAACTAGAGAGGAAACGAGAGGGTGCTGTAGAGAAACACAGAAAGGAAACGAGACGGGGTGAGCGACTGCACTCCAAGTGCTCCAAGTGCGAGGAAACATGGGTACAGCCTAACCTTCCTCCCTCCCTGTAAAGTAAGTGACGAGTCCTTCCTTCCCCTAACACCGCATGTCCCCAACCCTGCTGATTGTGAGAGAGATATTTTTGAAGACCAACAAGAAATCACGACTCTCACAGCTGTTAGAGAGAGAAGATTCTTTCTCTCTTCCAGCTGTTAAGGAGCTTTCTTCTGATTGTGTTAATCCCAGTGTGATCGGCAACGCGATGGCGGCAAGGCCTCTCTGCGCGCCCGCCCTCGCCACGCCGAAGACCAACCGACGTCGGACCGCGGTGAGACCGCGCCGCCCCCCGCGCCCGCCCGCGCCCGCAGCGTGAACACATACGCGCGTCCCTCGCCGCACGGAAACATACGCGCCAGCCGCGCAGCAGCCTCACATGCAGCGCCGACCGCATGCTCGCGCCCTGGGCCGCCGACGACCCGGTCGGGCGGGCTGCGCGGCCGCCGTACACCATCAGGCAGGCGCGCGACCACCCGCAGCACGCCGCAGCCCACCGCGCAGCCCTGCCAGCCAAGCCTGCGCCTCCCAGCTGCACAAACAGGGCGCAAAACAGAGCACAGCGCACAGCACACACCGGCGGCGCGCGCGCAGCACACACAGACGCGCGCGCGACCGCAGCACGCACACGTACACAGCACGCGCGCGTCGCACGCCAGCGCAGCGCCGCACACAGAGCACACTTGCCCACATCAGCAGCAGCCAGCCTGCCACAATCCTCATCTCACACACGCGCGCACACACTCCCCCCTACCGGCGCACGCATTGGGCGTCCCCCAGAGCTCCCAAAGCTGACTTGTGTGGCTGC
>NW_005194989.1:0-1179 GCF_000372725.1 Emiliania huxleyi CCMP1516
CGGCGATCGCGGCAGTCGCAAGGCCCAGCGCAAGCCCGGCTGGCGGCCCCACGGACGGTGTGGTTGCAATCGCTGTCGCTGCCACGTAATCGTCAATGTCGCGCGATACGAGGTCGAGGAGGGGAGTGATGTCAGCCTCGGTGAGCATGTTTGGAACGGAGGCGCGAGTCGGTCGGTGCGCGAGTGGTCCGGCGCAGCCACCACTCGTCGAGGTCCGAAGGATGGTCGGGGCCACTTGCATGGATGCTAGGACGGGGGCAACTTCGGGAAGGCGCATGGCCGATGATGGTGCGCTGGCCGCGATGGTGGGGTGGCCTGCGATGATAAAAAACCAAAATTGGACAAGGGAGAGAATGACGAGAGTGGGACGACCGCCGCGAGGTGGCATGAAGGTTGCAGCGAGAAGCGGCGAGCGAGAGACTGCGAAGAGAGATAGGAAGAGGCAGACTCCCTAGGGTGGGCGACGGCTAGCGCATCACACACCTCTCCTTAAAATCCCTGTGTGGTGGCGGCGTGCCGTCCTCCCATCCCTCCCTTGCTTTGTCTGTTTTCTTTCTTTTAGGAAAAATGTGGACAACCGAAAACGGAATGAGAGAGAGAGAGAGAGAGTGAGAGAGAGAGAGAGAGAGAGAGAGAGAGAGAGAGAGAGAGAGAGAGAGAGAGAGAGAGAGAGAGAGAGAGAGAGAGAGAGAATCCAGGGCGGCTGATGGGGGGGGCGGAGCCGCTGCCGCGGCGGCTGGGTGGGGCCGCCCCCCCCCTCTTTAGAGGGTTTGGATGTTGAGAGTTGAGGAAATCAGAGGACGCGACACACTTCGCCACGCAGACGGTCCCGCGGGCGCCTCGCCGCCATGACGGGCAATTGTGATCGGTCGCCCCGCTATGGATATCGGATAGCCCCCCATGTCGCATGTGTGTGCTTTGTGCGGGTTTAAAAAGATTTTTGTCCTATTATCTAAAAGGACAGATTCGCTCGGCTCTCGCGCCTTGCGAGGCGGGGCGAAGCCGAAGGGAGAGGTGGGAGGCGCCGACTAGTCGGCTGCGGAGGCTCCACCTCGCCAACGGCTACCCTCGCTTCGGCTCTAGCGCACGGCATGCTCCGTCGGCAGGCCCATGCGCATGCAGACCCGCAAGCTCTGCCGCGGGAGCGCGCCGACCGCCTGCCGGACCGCGACCGCGGAG
>NW_005194988.1:0-1178 GCF_000372725.1 Emiliania huxleyi CCMP1516
ACGTTCTCGAGGTTGTCGAGGTGGATATCCTTTGGCCGCGTTGGGTACCCGTGTAGTTGTTCAAGCCGAACCCGTCGTTGAAGCAGCCAAACGACCCTTCACGTCGTCGTGATGATTTCCACGGAGTTTCCTCAGGGTCGTCAGGGAACTAGACTCTAGAGGGTGCTGAGGGGTGAGGGTCCAACTTCAGAATCGTGCTTTTTCAGTGTATGTAGCTCTTACGTACGTACCCGAGAGAGAGAGAAAGGGAGAGGCAGGCGCGAAATTTCTAGGCCCTTGCCCGAAGGTGTCACCTCGGTCGGTGAGCAGGCAGGGAGCAGGCGGACATCGCTTCCAGGGAGGGGGGCGCCCTTCTACTCACGCCCCAACCCCCCCCCTAGCATGTGGTGAAGCCTCTGGGGGGGTCGGGACCCCCCCCCTAGCATGTGGTGAAGCCTCTGGGGGGGGCCGGACCCCCCCCCTAGCATGTGGTAGGCACCCCCCAGCAGTTCGTGGGCTATAGGTTCCTCTTCGTCACCGATGAGTGGGACAACACCGAGGCCAAGTGCGAGCCTCATGGCGCTGAGGGGCCCGGGCTCATGCAGATGCCTCCCTCCTGCGACCCGCTGATCCGCACCATGGCCGAGAGCTACAAGGGCGAGTACGAAGCCGCCGTCGACCGCCTGCTGTCCGGTCCTTTTAGTGCCGCCACCGTTGACGAGAGCCTCGAGCGGTGGAGTGGCCAAATCCGAGAGCTGGTCGCCGAGCTCTACTCAAAGGACGCGGGGTTCGTCGCCACGGCCGCCCGCGGCCACCGGTGTCGTTGAAGAGCCAACTCACCACGCCACGAGCTGCGTAGGCTCATCTCGCCTGCCGACTGGGACGCGGGCCTGGAGGACCTCAAGTCGCGCGTCTACTTGTTGCGCGCCATGGCGAGCGGAGATGTCACCTTCAAGGCCCGGGCGCGCGGGGGACCGGCAGCGGCAGAGGCGAAGGGTGCAAGCATGGCGGCGGCGGTGGCGAGGGCGAATGCGGCGGCGGCGGGGAAGCTGGTGGCGCGGGAGGTGGCCGAAGCGGATGTGGAGGCGGCGGCGGCGGAACCGCGGGCGGTGGAGTGGGCGGTGGCGGTGCGAGGCTTGGGAAGCTGAGGAGGAAGCAGAGAAGGGAAGCTGGCATGTATGTATGTAGGAAGGTGAAGA
>NW_005194987.1:0-1178 GCF_000372725.1 Emiliania huxleyi CCMP1516
CTCATCAACCGTTTAAGGAAAAACAAAATACGCGAAACCCCCACCCCCCCAATTCTCCGACGTAGCCAGCCCTCTTGTGGCTTCGACGCACACGCTACTTCAGCCACAGAGTCCTGGACATGTCTATCAGAACTTCCTTGGGGGTGGGAGTCGCTAAACATATTCCCCGGGGCGGTCACCGCTGCCGCCCCTGGGGCGGTCGCCGCTGCCGCCCCCACAGGGCGATTTCAGCAAGTTTCATTATGAGTCGCCAGTTCGAACTATGAGTTGTCGATTCGACTCTCGGGGCCGCAGCCGTTGCTGCCCCCGCCCCCCCCCTCGGGTTCGTCAAGCGCCCGCCGTTTAAGTTTCGGGCGCTCATGCCTAAGTGAGGGTGTGAACGGGACTACGCCCCTCCCTGAGAACGAGCAGAGAGAGAGAGAGAGAGAGAGAGAGAGAGAGAGAGAGAGAGAGAGAGAGAGAGAGAGAGAGAGGGTGGGTCGGCGATCTGCCTGCATGCGTATCAGATCATTATCTAGCTCGTTGCTGTCTCTCCCTCGAATACCGTTGAATGCAAGTCTGATGAAAAAGAGAAAAACAAGCCGGGTGGTTGCCGACCCCACTTCCAACTCGCCCGCCATGCGGCTCTGCATCGCCTCTCCGACGCCAAAGGAGGTCGTCAAGCCGGCAAACGGCGAATGCCTCGCTGCGCTCGCCAGCCTCCGCGCCGCCGTCTCCGCCGTCCGCGCGTGCGCTGCCGGGTTTGGCCCCGACGAGGCCTTCACCGCGCGCGGGCTCGCCGATCACCTGCACGCGATGTTCCCCCGCCGTCGCTCGTCGGACGGGACGACGCCCGTGCGGATGCTCCCCATGGGCCTGCTCGACCTCCCGCTCGAGCTCATCTCTCTAGTCCTCGCGCGCTGCGACGCCAAGACCCTCTGCCGCGTCGCCGCCTCTTGCCGGCTACTCGGGCTCGGCGTGCCGCCTCCGCCTCCACCGCGCTCGCCGGTGGAGGAGGCGCTTCGCGCGCGGGCCGAGGCGGGCGGGTGGTGGATCCCCGCCTCGCTCCCCGAGGGCGAGTCCTCCTGGCTCTCGATGCTCGCGTGGGTTGAGACCGCCGTCGAGCGCCGCGGGCGGGCGAGCACGTCGGCGGGCGCGCACCACTCACTTCTGCTCGACAGTCGCGGGGCGCTGCTCTC
>NW_005194986.1:0-1178 GCF_000372725.1 Emiliania huxleyi CCMP1516
TGCAGGCGCCCGCCGAAGCGCCCTCGCCGGCCGGCGCGGACGCGCCCGAGGTAGCCCCGGCCGAGGAGAGGCCGACTCTGCTCCAGAAGCTGTCCTCCTTCCTCCCGGCGGTCCCGCAGTGCATGCCCGGCAAGGCGGTCGACGAGTCGGCGGCGCCGCCCGCGGCGGCGGAGGAGGAGGAGCGAGCGCAGAGCCGCTGACAGCCGCAGCTGTGATCGGGGCGTCTCTTCACGGCGCGGTGGTGCGGACAGGCGGAGGCCGCGCCGCCGAGCATCTCGGATCGCATCAACGCCATCGAGAAAATGGACGGCAAGGTCGCGGCGGCTTAGGCACCGCTCGGGAGGGGGCTCTCGCCCCTTCCGCCGCCGCCCACCCGATGTGTTTGTATACCCCCCCACGACGCCCCTCCACCGCCGAGGCGTCGCTGTCGCACGTCGGCCGCGACGCCGCGCCCTCCTCGCGCCGCCTCTGCTCGAGGCATGGAGGCGAGGGCGGCCTTCCGGTCACTGATGGCATGTGCGAGCGCACCAGGCCGCTTCGGCGCCCCCTTCCTCTCCTCTTCTCTGTACAATGTTCCTACCCGTTCGCTCGACGCCGGCGGTGCCGCCACTTCTATTACCGGTATGTGGCTTCTGAAACGACATTGTTGAGGCTTCTGTGGGGAGAGAGAGATTGTGTACAGTGCCGCTCGAAAAAAGAAAGAAAGCAGGGAAAGGAAAGAAAACAGACAACCCAAGGGAGGACGGCACACCGCCACACAGGGATTTGAAAAAAAGAAAAGCTGCGACTCGATGCTGGCGTTCGCCGCGCTCCATTGCCTCGCGCGCGCTTCCTCTCTGCCGATGTTCAGTATTTCGAAGGCTAAGCTGAAAAAGAAAAGCTTTTAATAAGCCCGGCCTCGCGGCCCCGCAGCTTCTTCGCACTCAACCGCTCGTCATACTGATCGCACCGCTGCAGCATCTTCGCACGCAAGCCCCGCATGTCTGACGGTGGCGACGGCCCAGACCTTTCCATATTTGACTTCGGCAGCGGCTCCGACTCTGACGACGTGGCCGCCGCGCCGGCCGCGCCAGCTGCCAAGGTACCGGCAAAGGCTTCCAGTGTGGGCGCCGCGGATCTGAAGCAGCTGCTCAAGGCGCACCGGCAGGAGGAGCAGCGGCTGCGGACCGAGGCCAAGA
>NW_005194985.1:0-1178 GCF_000372725.1 Emiliania huxleyi CCMP1516
AATAGTAGTTAGCATGTATTGGGCAAGATGCCTCATATTACATGCGTGGGGATTTGAACTGAGAGTTGTAACAGTTTGGAGATTTAACCAATGGTGATTTGAACAGACGAAGAGTAAGAACAGGCGGTTAATTTGAACAGCGTGGTATTTGAACAGGGGGAGAGTTTTAACAGTGAATGTGACCAGCCGGAGATTTTGAACAGATGTAGAGTGTTGAACAGCCGGAGAGTGTGAACAGACGAGTGTGAACAGACGGAGAGTGTGAACAGACGGAGAGTGTGAACAGACGGAGAGTGTGAACAGACGGAGAGTGTGAACAGACGAGTGTGAACAGACGAGTGTGAACAAACGGAGAGTGTGAACAGCCGGAGAGTGTGAACAGAGGGAGAGTGTGAACAGCCGGAGAGTGTGAACAGACGGAGAGTGTGAACAGCCGGAGAGTGTGAACAGCCGGAGAGTGTGAACAGACGGAGAGTGTGAACAGCCGGAGAGTGTGAACAGACGGAGAGTGTGAACAGACGGAGAGTGTGAACAGACGGAGAGTGTGAACCGACGGAGAGTGTGAACAGCCGGAGAGTGTGAACAGCCGGAGAGTGTGAACAGACGGAGAGTGTGAACAAACGGAGAGTGTGAACAGCCGGAGAGTGTGAACAGACGGAGAGTGTGAACAGACGGAGAGTGTGAACAGACGAGTGTGAACAGCCGGAGAGTGTGAACAGCCGGAGAGTGTGAACAGCCGGAGAGTGTGAACAGACGAGTGTGAACAGCCGGAGAGTGTGAACAGCCGGAGAGTGTGAACAGACGGAGAGTGTGAACAGACGAGTGTGAACAGCCGGAGAGTGTGAACAGACGGAGAGTGTGAACAGCCGGAGAGTGTGAACAGACGGAGAGTGTGAACAGACGAGTGTGAACAGCCGGAGAGTGTGAACAGACGGAGAGTGTGAACAGCCGGAGAGTGTGAACAGACGGAGAGTGTGAACAGACGAGTGTGAACAGCCGGAGAGTGTGAACAGACGGAGAGTGTGAACAGACGAGTGTGAACAGCCGGAGAGTGTGAACAGACGAGTGTGAACAGACGGAGAGTGTGAACAGACGAGTGTGAACAGCCGGAGAGTGTGAACAGACGGAGAGTGTGAACAGCCGGAGAGTGTGAACAGACGGAGAGTGGAACAGACGAG
>NW_005194984.1:0-1178 GCF_000372725.1 Emiliania huxleyi CCMP1516
GTGATGGGCTCATCCTGCTTGACGATGGCCGTGAACGTGCCATACACTGAGCGGCCCGGAATGGCTGGCACAGGGAAGAGCTGCGGCGGGGAGAGGGGGCAGGCGAGCGCCGCAGCGTGAGAAAGGGGCGGCAGCTGAGAGCGGGGCAGCAGAGAGCGTGGCGCTGGGTGGGAGCTGGCAGCGGTTGCAAAGTGGCGTCGCGAGAGGAAGGTGCGGCGAAGACGAGGCAATCTCCCAGCGGCGCGGCGGGGCGCGGGCGGCGCGGGCGGCGGCGGCGATCAGCGGTGTGGTCCAGAGTGCGTGGGAGCGGCGTAACCTGCAGGTCGACCAGCTCGACGTCGCTCCCGCTGCCGCCGCTGCAGGGCGAGAAGTCGACGGCGGTGGCGGACGCGCTGCTTAGAAGGAGCGCGAGGGCCGCGAATGGCGAGGACAGGCGGCGCATATGCCGCGCGCGATATGGGGTGCTGTCCTGGCTTGTCTCACAGCAAGGCCTAAAGGAGCCGCTGCCTTCAGCTGGTTTTGGGCCCCCGAACCGCGATTGAAACCGCCTTATTTCCCTATTTTTCTTTTTGACCTGACCTTCAGTCATCATCGTCTGTCCCGCGTCCACCCATATCGCGTGTGTCCAGTCCGAGCCTGGCTGTTCTTCACCTTCCTATCTAACCTTCATGAACACAACGAGAGGTATCCCAGAGAGTTTTACTTTTAGAAAGACACCTCGGCCTCGCCTCTTTAGATATGAACCCAACCTCGGCTCTGTCTCGCCCCCCAGCACCCTGCCCCGCCCCCACCTGCCCCCTCATTTGCCCGCATGTCCGCTATAGTAGGCAACGGCAGCGCCGCCCGGCCCTTGCTCTCTCGCTCTCGCTCTCTGCTCATTCTGCTCGGCCCCCGCTCTCTCTCCGCAGCCTCTCTGGCCCGCCTCCCCGTGGCCCGCCTCTCTCCCCCTCTGCAGTCCTACCGCAGTCGAGTCCCGCGACATCTCTCGCCTTCGGACGCCGCGGCGCAGGCCGGGGAGGGGGTAGGGAGGGAGGAGGCCGGGTGCTGCCGCCGCCGCCGCGCACATCGACACACACACGGCCGAAGCGAGAGGGGCACGGCTCGGCTGTGCCTTGCCCGCCACGGGGCTCCTCTGGGGGGGCGGGAGGAAAAGAAATCGAGCCGGCCCGCGCACCGGC
>NW_005194983.1:0-13531 GCF_000372725.1 Emiliania huxleyi CCMP1516
CCTCTTCATCAATTTCAAGGCGCGGAGACGGCCGAGAGACTGCCGAGAGAGGCAGCCGAGAGGCAGCAGCTGAGACGCGGACGGGAGAGGCAGCTGAGAGACGGCCGAGATGAGGGCGAGATGCGGACGAGGAATCCGCGAGCCCTCCCCGTGGCCACCCGCCAGGTCATCTTCCAGCGCGTGCTCTTGTTGCTGATGGGCCGCTCCGACGACTAGCGCCCGCGTGCCACACACACCGCCCTTGGGCCCTCGCTCACCGGGAGAGCGAGCGGCTCCACCCCCACATCTCCCCGAGGCGGTGCGCGCGGCTCGTCAGCCTGGTTGCAGGTTGGTGGCAGAAGAGAGGCGGATGGCGTGGTGAGACCGCGCACGTGCCGCGCAACCAGCGAGGGTCGGCGAGGGCGGGAGGGCTAGAGCCGGAGGCGGTGACCTTAGGTATAAAGGGACCACAAAGAGCTGTGTGTGTACACAAGACCTGAGACGACGCGAAGACGGGGCGACTTGTCACGCACACCCGCTCGCGGGGGCAAGTGTAACGCAACACACACACGCCAGTGTTATACGGGACATAAAGTACTACACACACAACCTCGCAGCGAGTGCCCCTGGGGCAGCTGCGCGACTCCTGGATCCTCGCTGCGAGTGCTGGTGAGATTGGCCAAGCTGAGGAGCGCCTCGACGCGTCGTGTTCGCCAACAAAGCAGCCGTATTGCGCCACCCAAAAATGCCGAGTACAGTAGCATCCGAGCTGTGGCGCCAACTTTGACAGGATGTGCGGCGAGGGTTTCTGCCAAGGCTAATCATGAACCCTGCGCGCGCCAGCGCAACACCCCTGATCCCTAGACCTCGCCGCGTGCCCGCGTCCCACGTGGCCTCTTTTCTCACCTCGAGTAGCGGCCGAGCACCGCCGCGAGACCAGAGAGGGGTAGAGCGACCAGAGAGTGCCAGAGCGACGGCTCGGTCTCGTGCGCCTGGCGTGGGCAGGTCAGTGCTTGTGAGCGTTGTGCTTGTTTGCAGGTGAGTCGCTTCCACTTCGGTGGTTGGGGTGGGCGCGCCTCGAGCAGTTGCCGCAGCGCCAACAGTTCCGTCTCTCTCCTCTCGAGTTCCTCACGCAGATACGCGACCTCATCGCCGCAGGAGCCGGCTGCTCCGTCCGCTCCGAAGAATCTATCCGCAGCTATCGCGCCGAGGAAGGATCCAAGAACCGCGACGGCCAGCGCAAAGGACACCGCTCTGCCGGGCTGGCTGCCCACTGCAGCGGCAGCGCACCGCGCGAGGGGGTACGAACATGGCTCGTCATCGTCCACGAGCGACTCCGCCTACGTGTCGAGGTGGGTGTGGAGAGCTCGAGGTCAGACTCGTGCGCATCGGATCGGGGGACGGGCGGGGACGCGAGCCTCGGACTCTAGGAAGGATTGCGCTGACGTGAGCCAGAGTGGCTCCTCCACCCCCGGCGCGGCGGCGTGGGCGGCTGCGGCTGCGCCAGCAGCGGGCGGAGTCTCGTCGATCTCACTGAAGGGCTCGCCGCACTCGGAGTCGTCAGACTCCGGCTTTGAGGCTGCGGCAGCCGAGTCGCGAAGCAGCTGTAGCGCCCTCTCCTCGTCTGCTGTGAGGCCGATGGCGGGGTCACCCCCGACGCGTAGCCCACGTGGTGGAGGCGGCGGAGGTGGTGGTGGCGGCGGCGGTGGCGGCGGCGGTGGCGGGGGTGGCGGTGGCGGGGGTGGCGGCGGCGGCGGAGACACGGACAGCCACTTTGGCTGGGTCGAAGGCTGTGTTGCAGGCGGCGGCGGAGACTTCGGTAAAGAGAGCCTCGGCTGAGACGAGTGCCTGCGGTTCTCCTGATCCACGCAAGCGTCGTCCTGATCCACGCAAGCGTCGTCCGCGTCCGCGCGGCCAATTGAAGCGGCGACGGGCATTTTTGCCGCGTTGCCGTTTGATAAGAGGGCGCGAGGAGAAGAGAATCTTACAATAGGAGAAGAGAATAGGAGAAGAGAAAAATGCATGCAGAAGATCTCGACGGTGGCGGGGCCACGGCCGAGGAAGCATAAGAGGGGAAGGGCGGGCCCCGCAACCGTCGCATGACCATCGGAAAGCGAACAGGAGGGAGGATCGAGGGGAGGGAGGAGCCCCTTCGGAATGGGGGTAGGGAGGCCGCGCGGTGGCCGGTGCGGGGGGTTCCAACAATCCAAGCGGCGATGTCGGGTGGGAGTGGGCGTCGTCTTCGCGTCTTGTCTATTCGCTTCGAGTAGAGGGGGCGTTCCGCCGCTAGGGCCGGGGAGCTTCCTTTTCGTTTCTCTTTAACTGGCCAGCTACGCTGCGAGATCAGAATTGGCGAGAGACTGCGACCTGACTGCGACGAGAGATAGGGCGGAGAGGCAGACGACGGCCGCGAGCAAAAACCCGCTCACTCACCCAGTGCGTTCACATGCGCGTTCACGCCTCTCTCACACGATAAAACTACGTTAATGGATTAACGCGAGCGTGGTCGCGGAGGGCGAGGGTCGGAGGGCGACGGCACGGGGGTGGCATATGTCTCGTCGACGTCGTAGCATATATGATTATCATATGAGTCGCATAGCGGGTCAGCAAGCCCTAAAACGGCGGGAGGGGTAGGGCTATATCGATAGAGCTAGAGGGCTCAACCACCCCTCCACCCCTCCACCCTCCACCCCTCCACCCTCCCGGAGCGAGAGGGGTCCGTCCTCGAGCCCTCCCACTTCCACCCCTCCGACCGGAGGGCTCGCCAGCCCACAGGGCTGGAGGGGTCCCCGTCGGATCGGCGTCGGGAGGGCTCCACAGGGTCCCATAGGGCTAGCGCGCTGGGAGGGTGGAGCGGTCCACCAGGGAGAGGGGCCAGGAGGGCTGGGCGAGGCGGGAGGGGTGGTGGGGTCCAGGAGGGCTCGCCGCCCCCCCGAGCTCGGGTGATAGGCAAGAGGGCTCGGGCGCCGGGTGGGCTCGGAGGGACGGTCGGACAAAGAGAGGATCTTCGTGGCGGGAGGGCTCGAGAGGGGTCGGAAGGGCCTCCGGGAGGGTTCGCAAAAAAAGAATGGCGCGGTCCTTCCGAGAGTGCCCGCCACGAGAGGGTTAGAGGGGTCGGAGGGGTTTAGAGGGCTGGAGGGCTGTAGGCCCTGCTGAATCCGCCCATGGACGCGGGTCAACCGGCGACGGCGCCCGTGATCGAGGGACCGGCGACGGCGAATGAGCTGGTCTCTGCGCCGCACGACTTCACCCACGTTCGCGACTGTGGCCATCCAACAGTCTGCCGGCGCGGCGGGCGCATTCGAATGCGCCGGCCGCGCCGGCAGACTGCCAGTGCTATCCGGGCGGGCCTGCTGCGGCAGGGCGCTGCAACGCCGCCGCCTCGCCGCCACAGCAGCGCCGCCCCCGCATGCTGCCGCCAGCAATGTCGCCGCCAGCCGCCGCCGCCAGCCGCCGCCGCCAGCTGCCGCCAGCACTGCAGCGACAGCTCTCTCTGCTGCCCAGGCGCCGCCGCGGCCACGAGTGTCACCGCCACGAGTGCCGCCGCCGTCAGCGTCGCCATGGCCGCTGCCGCCGCCAGGCGGGCGAGCGAGGAGCTCCATATGAGTGTGTGTTGGAGGCTGTGGCGCTCTTCCGTTTTAGCGGCGGAGAAACCCCAGGTATTTCGAATACCAAACGCGCTTCGTGTTTGCCTTGAGGAGCGCAGCGACGAGTCCGTAAGGAGCGGCCCCAGCTTGCTGGGTGCGGCGCCGCCGCGCGCCGTATCGAGAGACTCTGTCGGGGCAGGTTAAAATAGCGCCGCAGGCTCCCCGGGCCGTCCGCGCACAGACCACGGAAACGCCTTATGATGTGTATTGCACCACTTCCGTATGCCTGCAGGGTATCTTTAACCGAGCCCTCCGAGCCCTCCACACCCCTCCACACCCCTCCGACCCCTCCGACCCCTCCGACCCCTCCGACCCCTCCGACCCCTCCGACCCCTCCGACCCCTCCGACCCCTCCGAGCTCCGACCCCTCCACACCCCTCCGCGAGCCCTCCGAGCCCCCCGAGCCCTCCGACCCCTCCGACCCCTCCGACCCCTCCGAGCCCTCCGAGCCCCCCGAGCCCGGCTCGGTGGCTCGCCCCTCCGAGCCCTCCGGGCACTCCATCCCTCATGAGCCCTCCCGAGCCCTCCCGAGCCCTCCAGCGCCACCCTCGTGCCTCTCTGCCCTCCGAGCCCTCCGAGCCCTCCGAGCTCTCCACCCCTCCCGAGCCCCACCCCTCGCGCTAGGGACCCTCTTGCCGGACGACACCCTCTGAGCCCTCCAAGCCCCCCGAGCCCTCCAGACCCCTCCATCCGCACAGCCCCTCCGGCCCCTCTAGCCCCCTCCGACCCCTCCAGCCCTCTCTAGCCCACTGGACCCCTCCCACGCCTCGCTTTTGGCCAGCCCTCCAAGCCCCCACCCCTCCTGGGCCCTGCCGCCTGACACCTCTATCGGTGGAGGGCTTTAGGTCACGGTCCACACTCCCGCCCTCCCGACCCCTCCACAACCCCTACAGCGGCACCCCTACCCCTCCCGCCGTTTTAGGGCCTCCTGACCCGCACTCATGAGTCGTCGTCCTCCTTTCGTTATTCGCTAGCTAGCGCCGCACGTACCGCGGCGGGGCGCGCGGCGGGGGGCGGGGGGACACCGCCGCGACCCGGCGACACACGCTCCTCCCGCGCGGGTATCCACGGTCCGCGGGCCCCGCCCCCCGCATATATGGCCACCGACTGGGAGGCTCCGCGCCTGGACTCCGGCGCGGGCGTGGCAGGCGCGGGGGAGGGGGGTGTCACATGTTACATAATGTAGGACCCGCTACGCGCATGTACACAAGAGAGCTGCTCTCCGGCTGCACCGCATCTAGTACCACTTTCACTCAAGGTCTCAAGCGAACCTCTCGCGCCATCTAGCTTAGCGGCCGGGGTGCGGAGCTGCGGACAGCGCACACGAACGCGCCGCACGCTCTCATCATCCATTCATCCCGCCACCAAATGACGACTCGCTATCCACCGGTTCGCGGAGGTCCGCACCGATTGTCATAGCGAGGCGAGCAGACACTCCATCACAGCGTTGACACCGCCCGCGTTGATCACGTATTCGAACCCTTGACGTTCAAGCACAGCCTTTGCGAAAGCTGCGCGGCGGCCGGAATCGCAAAAGACGACCACGGGCAGCTTTGGCCGCGGAAGCAGCGCGGTAGCGCGCGCCTCGAGGTCGGCCGCGTCGTCAAGCGAAACTTCGCACCTGTTCATGCCGTCATCCGTAAGGAAGCTGTTCGTTGCTTCCAAAGAGGGATGCCACGACCCGCACCAAATCGAGGGGAGGGGGAGCGTCAGGGCGGCGCGCTCCCCGGCAGAGCGCACCTACAGGGCAATGTGATGAGGCGTGACAAGCGCCTGAGCACGCCAGAGCGCATCTCCAGCGGAGCTCACATCGAGCAGGCTAGCGCCGTAGGCCATCAGAGCCTTTGACAGCTCCGCTCTCGTCACTGGCAGAGAGAGGACCGGCGCTACCGCGGGTGCAAGCTCAGCACAGGGCGTCGCCGCCGCCTCAATCGCCTCCTTCGCCTCGGCTGCAGACGTGTCGGAGCAAGAGAGGAGTGAACAGCTGCCGGAGGATTCTCGCTCCGCTCCGGGCGCCACTGCCGCCGCTTCATCCACCACCTTCGCTGCACCGGCCGAGCTTCTGGGGTCAGTGATGGAGCTGTGCGCGGTGACGCGCGCTGACCCACTCTCGGCCCTGGCGACCGCCCGAGCCAAACGCGGGGAGGCGATGCTTCCAGGGGCTGCAACCGACTCGCTGCGCTCTGGCGCGCCCGCCCCCCCCGCCATCACCTCGCCCTCTGTGCCACCGCCCTTTGCCTTTCCTGACTCGCCCGCCTTCGCCGCCTGGACCCCCGCGAGGGAGGCCGCCTGCCGCTCGGTGGCATCCAGATGCAGGCCGACGTTTGCCTGCTCCGCCGCCCCTCCCCCTTCAGTCAGCTGCGAGGAGGGGTTGCTGGTCCACCCGCCGCCGCTCCTAGCCTCCACTGCCCCGATGCTGTCTCTCCGGCGGAGAGGGCTCTCCTCTCCCTCAGAAGAGAGAGATGAGAGCGTCGAGAGCGATGAGAGCGACGAGGCGTGCGAAGCCACTCGTGGCACAGACGCCAGCGGCTCCAACGCCGCCAGCTCATCTGCAGCTTCTCCCTCCGCCTCTACCACCGCCACCGCCACATCAGCCGCTCCATCGCCTGACGATCTAGCCGCAACTGTTGCCACCACCGCAGTTGCTGCCGCTCTCTCTGCCTCCCCCTCCGCCTCGGCCGACTCGGCCGCCTCCGCCTCGGCCGCCTCTGCTGCCGCCTCCGCATCTTCCATCTCCGCCGCATCTGCCACCGCCACGGCCTCCGCCAATGTGCCATCAGCTACCATGCCCTCTCGAGCTGCGGTGGACGCCACCGCGTCATCGTCAGGTGCCTTGACGACTTCGGGTGGTGCCTCTTTCGGTACATCATCTGCCTCGCATTCGGTTTCGCCGCATGGCGGGGTCGAGGCGACGTGCGGGGCATCGGTCTCGCTTGTGTCCGCCGCCGCGCGTTCCCTGACGTCCGTCGCCGGCAGCAGCCTCGCTCTACTTTGCGCGGCAAAGCTCCTCAGCATGGAGGAGCGATCCTCGAGGACCCTCCGCTTGGCGTCCTCAATCTCGGCCTGCCGCGCGGGGTCCCCATCGTACACCTGGAGAAGGGGTTGGGCGGAGCAGTCAGACCATGAGACAGGGAGGGTTGCCGAGCTACAAGAGCAGTGGCGGGCTAGCCCCACGAGGGGCTGTGTCTTGCAGCGGCCTCTTGCCACACACCTCCGCCAGCGTCTCGGCTGCCTCCGTGACCTCGTCGTATGTCGCATCATCCGAGAGGCCCAAAGTCCTGTAGGCCAATACGGCCGATTGCTCTCCGCCTGATCCTTGGCCCGGCCTGCCTAAGGCACCCGCGCCTCCGCCTCCACCAGCCTGCTCGAGGGCCTCCATGGCAGCCAGGTCCGCCTGCCGGGGAGGAGCGGACGCTGTCAGACTTGATCGGCGCGTGGCACTCCGCAGCCCTATGCTGGGCATGTGCGACATATGCTCTTTGGCGGTGGACAAGGACCAGGAGGGGGAGGTGGACGCGCCTCGGCGGCAAGCTCCGCCTCGTCGAGGAGGAGGGAGTCGTAACTGCTGCTCTCCTCATCCAGCGCGCGCGGCGTGTCCGGCCCCGCCGCCACGGCCCCCTTGCCGTCTGGCACCCTTGGCGCTCGCGGCTGGCGCGCGCGGGCAAGCGCAGCCTCATTCTTTGTTTGGTGGTCTACTTCCTCACCCGGATGGGTTCCCACACCGCCCGGACGGGGCCTGAACTTGGCCAGCAGCCCCAGCTTGAACAACCCCCTTCGTCGCGCCGTGGGCCGCTCGTTTTGCTGCCCGGCCTCTTTTGCCATTTTGGGACGCTCACGGTCTCACCGTCGCAAGGATTCAGTTTGGTGTTTGGGGCGGCCAAGGCGCAGTGATCTTCTTGAGCACTTGAGCACTTGATAGGGTCGATTCGTGATCTTCTTGTGATCTGTGATCTGTAAGGGTCCGCCCGCAGGCGCATTTTGTATACCGAGGCGGTGCCCGGTGCCGAACCTGTCGGACCTTAAGACAGCATTCGGTCTCAGCCCTACCTGGCCGTTCTATATTATAGAATGGCATCCTATAATGTAGAATGGCGTCTCGCGCGCGCTCACCCGGCCGCCTCGCAGCCCCAGCGGCCGGGGGGCGCTTGCCGGGGTTGAGGCTGGTCACACACAGGCGCCACTTTAACGCGGCGAGCCAGAGGAGTCACACAGGAGAGCCCCCAACACGCCACATTTTCAGCAGCAGACGGGCCGCGGTGAGGGCCCATTCTACATCGAAGAATGGGGTCCGCCGCCGTCCCCCACGGCCTCCTCACGCCCCCAGCGGCAGCGTGCCGCTCGGCCAGACTGGTGGGGTTCGCGACAAGCGCCAGTTCAACACAGAGAAGCCCAACAGTCCGCAAATGAGAGTCCTCCCCCCCGCCCCGGCAAACCAGAGCAGACGCCGGGGGCCGCGTATGGCGCAAGCAAACGCACGACGGCCGCCGGCAGCCGTTGAGCCGCTGCCGCCGTTCGAGCCTTGGATGTCCGTCCGTCGCCGCCTGTGGCGAGGGCAGTGGAAGTGTGAGATTTGTGCTCGCAAGTGGTGGGCGGGCGAAAGGGTCGGGCGGCAGAAGTGAGCAGACAGCGCGAATGCGGTCTACCTATGTCACATCTACTCCTCGTGTCACCTAGTCATGGTCCTCGCTTCCCTGCCCGGTCTCCGAGTCCTGCGCCTCGCCTGAGTCCTCGTCCAAGTTCGAGTAGTCCTCTCCTCGTCTTCGTCCTCGTCTTCGTCCTCTTCGTCGATCTCGTCGAGCCGGGTGGCTCCTGGCCCGTCCCGGCCGTGACGCTGGGGCCGACTTGCTAAGCGGGCGGGGAGACGGACCGCCAGCTCTGCTGCTGCCTGTGCTGCCCGTAGTCCTCGCCTGCGAGCGAGTGCCCTTTGCGGGGCTGTCGCTCAGAGAGCGGGTGTCGCCACGGCCGTCTTCTTATCTGGTTTGTGGTCTGCGCGCTGCGCTGCGCTGCGCGTCTCGAGGCGCGCCGCAACACAGCCCGTGTAAATGGGGTAATGGATAAACCAAGCATCCCCGATGGCCGGGGGGATGTCCCATGGCCCCGGGGTGGCCGTGGGCACGCAGGGGGCGCCGCTACGGGCCGCTGCGGCGCCCATTCTATTTCGAAGAATGCCATTCTGGAATATAGAATGTAGGTCTGAGACCGCATTGATTGTAGATCCCTGGGCGAGGGTGATGGAGAGGGAGGGCGGTCTGTCGGCGCGCTAAATAAATAAACCGTACGTAACCCGCCGGGGCGGGCCGGATCCACGCGCTGTCGGACCGCCCCAAGGCCAGAGTGTCTGGGGTTTTCTCCCACAGGGTTTTACCCTCCGCGTGAGGATCGGCGCGGCGAGGGGGTAGGTTCGAATTCGCCGCGCAACATTTCACCCCCACAGGACCCCGCCCGCCCCCCCTCATTGGTCCCACCACCTAGCACCCCAATGTGCCTTCGCACCCCCTCCCTGCGCAGTGTCCCCCGCTATGTGTCGCCGTCTTCGGGGCACGCAATCCTGTGCAGTCAGGGCAAGTGGGGGCGAGGCGCACTCCCATCTCTCCTGTGTACGGGTGGGTTCTGTCCCTATAGTCTCGGAGGGGGGCTTGAAGCTAAGAATATTTTATTCTGGGGCCCTACAGTCATAAGCCTACGGCGTCTGGGTGGGGATGGCCGCCGCCGTCTGTGCCGCCGCCTGCGCCTGCGCCTGCGCCGCCATATGCGCTCCCCAGGCGGCCGCCGCCGCCGGCGTGATCACGCCGTGTAGGAGGAGAGGCTGAGAGTATGTGTAGTAGAGTCCTGCTGGTCTCCTCTTGATAGTGTCATAAGTGTGGCTGGTGTGTGTCAGAGCCTGACTGCTGACAGCACCCCGACAGCACCACCTGACAGCACCTGACAGCAACAGCCCAACGTCTGACAGCAGCAGCAGCCTGACAGCTCTGACAGCTCCGACAGCGTCTGACAGCAACACCCGACAGCTCCGACAGCGCCCGACAGCTACAGATCACCTCTGATGTAGTCAGACAAGCACCCGACAGCACCCGACAGCCACTGACAGCACCTTCCTGACAGCTGGTCTGACAGAGGCACCTGACAGTGCCTGACAGCTGCCCGACAGACCGACAGATCACCTGACGCAGCACCTGACAGCCTGACAGCCAGGGCTCAGACTGCGCCACTGGCTGGCCCGCACTCCAGACCGCTCCAGCGACGCGCATGCCCGGGCGCAGCTCGAGAGGCAGCGACCAGCCAGGTCATGCAAAATAAATCCGAGAAATATTCGGCGGTGTACAGCCGTTTTTGCTTTTTTGGTCCTTCGTCAGGCACCTTGCCCTCGCTTCCCATCGATGTGCACCATTTCGGGCGGATGTCCGGACCCGGAGAGCGCGACAAGCGGGAGCGGAATGGCAAATCCGGCCTCACCCCCGACAAGACCAAGCGTCCCTCCGTCGGGGGAGCCCGGACCGGACCAGCCCCGCCGCTCAGGCCGGCTGGCGGCGGCCACGACGACGCCGAATCCGCCGCCGACAGGTTTGGCTAGCTGCCACACAGTAGCGCGGCGCGGCACACCCTGCCGATGGCGCGGGCCCGATGGGGAAGTGGGTGGAGATTGCGAAACGCTCAAAATGGACACGCGACTCCTAGATCCTGGGCCGAGGTTTGAGAAGTGATGCGAAATCAAAGCCAGCCGCCGCTCCGACCCTCCCCCCCCCTGCCACAGGGGAGCAGACCTCGCGGCCGCCGGAGGGCGCGCACGCGCAAGCATCGAGCAGGGCCCCCCGGAGCCGGGGACCGAGGTCCTGGGCGCAGGGATTCGTAGCCCCAGACGCCTTCACTTCGGCACCAGCCCACCAGTCGGATGCCGACGTGGCGCGCCTTTTGGCCGAGGCGAGCCGGCTGGGCTTCTTCCTCAAGCACCAGGACTCGTTCCGGCAGGAGATCGGGCTGCGGATGGCGACGAGCCTGCGGACCCTGGGCGGCCAGTTCCTGTGGCAGACGGCGAGCTTCACTTTCCGCGACTGCCCGCGGGAGGTGCTGAAGGACTTGCCGCCTCCTCTCAAGGCGATCGACCAGCCGCGCTCGCTCCAGTTCAATGCAGACACAATGACGGACGCGGCGGAGCTCGCGCGCCCCTTCTTCACGCTGGTGCCTTCGGTGTGCGGGTTGACGAAGCTGATCACCAAGCCCTCCTCTCCCGCGGCGCAGCAGGCGGCGACGGTGACGGCGCTGACTCTGACATGGGAGAAGCCGAAGACGCGGCACAGCCGGCCGACGCTGACGGTGGACATGCAGTTCGCGCTGTCGACGGAGCACGGGGACCTCCATCCGCCGAAGGACGCGAACCGGCGCGAGTTGGCGCTGGACCCGGCGACGGAGGCGACCTGGCGGCGCATGATCCTCTCCGACATCAAGGCGCACGCGGAGAAGGGGAGAGCCTTGGCGGCGGGCTACTGGCGCCAGATGGGCAACCACAAGATGGCCGCGCAGGTCGACAGCGGCGGGGACGCGAGGGGGGCGCCGCGGCCGGGCAAGCGCAAGGCCGAGAAGGCGCCGGCGGTCCCGCGGCGGAAACTCCTCTGGACCAAGGCGACCCTGTTCGAGGTGGAGGCGATCACGGAGGAGAGGGTGGAGGCGGGCGTGCGGCAGCTCAAGGTCCGGTGGAGCGGCTACCACCCTTCATGGGAGAAGTTCCGGCTCCCGGGGGACGGGGAGGCGGGCGACGCGGTCTCGACGTGGGAGCCGGCGAGCGGGCTGACCAAGACGGACGCGTACCAGGCGTGGCAGGAGCAGCAGTGAGCGCGGCGCTGAAGAGCGGGCGAGGCGGTGCGCGGGAGGGGTCCGGGCGGAAGCCCGGACCGCGCTCTGCCTCCACGCAGACCGACGGGCCTGGAGCTGACTCGCCCGTCGCGAGCTCATCGGCTTCGCGGCGCTCCGGATGTAGGTCTGGAACTAGATTGGCCTCGGGATCGTCGCCGCTCCTCCCGGCGCCCGACTTGGCGCGGCTGGAGGGAGAGCTCGAGTCGGCGCGACGCGATAGAGACAATGCGCGGCGGCAGCGCAGAAACGAGCTCTCGCTCCTCGCAAAGGCACAGAAGCTCATCGCCGAGCTGGAGGCGGAGAACGGCGATCTCCGGCGCGAGAACCGCGAGCTCAGCAGCGTCGTCGGCAAGTACGAGCAGCGCGAGCTCGCGCGCGAGAAGGCAGAGAGGAGGGCTGGGAGGGCACGCGAGCGCCAGGCGGCGGCGGAGCAGATGGCCGCCGCCGCGGTGGAGCGAGAGGCGGAGCGGCTGGCGGAGGAGCTCGAGGAGCGAGACGAACAGCTCGCGGAGGCGAAGGCGGAGCTCGAGGAGGCGCAGGGAGCGGCGGAGGCGGCGGCAGCGGAGGCTCGAGCGGTGAAGTACCAGAAGATGCTCTCGGACCGCAAGCTGCAGCGCGCGCGCGACCGGCTCGACAATGCGGACACGCGGGCCGTGCGCAAGTGCAGCGCGGAGGAGTTCGCGCAGCTCTCGCGCACGGCGCAGAGCACGGAGAACTGGCGCGACCGCAAACTCTGGCGCGAGTTCCTCCCCGAGGGCCGGCGCGACCAACTTGGAGACCATCGGGGCGGGGCAGGCGCAGCGCGGGCCGACGAAGGCGGGCGCGCAGGGGCCGTCGCGGTTGTGCGGCGTGGCGGAGCGGGCGACGACGATGGCTCTGTCCGTCGCGTACCACCTCCTCATCACCAACGCGTTGCGGCGCGGCGATGGCGTGGCCTCCATTCCGACCGAGCGGCGCGCGGAGCGGCTGTTTGGCGACGGGCCGGGACGCTCCAAGCTGGTGCGCCGCGGGATCAAGCTGGAGCATCTGGGAGAGGACTATAGTCCCGAGAAGGACTCGGTTATTGCCGCGATGGTGCGGATTGTGGTGGCACGCGTGCGTCCGGCCGGCGACCCGGAGGCGTAGTGTGTCGGTCAGTACGTCGGTGTGTCGCCTTGTGACCCTTCCTCCCTCCTCCCCACGTGTTATGACCCGGCCTGGGTGGCCGGCGAGGCGGCGTGCGGGTAGCGGAAGGGTCATTTTTATGCCGATGTACACGTTTCGGTGACACTCAGAGGCCGCTTTGCATGACCTGGCGTCCCGCAGTCCGTCACACCTCAGGCAGCTCACACTTTTGGTGTCAGACCAGTGAGATCACACCGTCTCTGTGTGTTTTCCCACGCACCGCGCACCGGTGTCTTCATACTTCACACAGTCAACACGAACTCGGAATGTGCTATATCAGCGTTGACATTGTCTGCCGTCGGAAAGATGCGCGGACAGGGAGCTGCGTGTCATCGCCCCGGCTGCAAACACTGCCTCCCCTGAGGCTCGTCGCCAAATGCGCCGCGTCGTTGAATCGCAGCAGGCGCCAGCCGCCCAGGTCGCCCGTGTCGGGCACCTGTATGGCCCCACACCGTGCAAGCGTGAAAGAGGAGGGCGGCCCCAACTCTACGGCGGGCGAGGCTGGCGAGGGCAGTCGCGCATAGAGGAGCTCGGTGATGGAGGTGTTGTCGGTGGAGCTCCGGACGGTGAACCTGTCGCCTACTGCCGGTCAGACGCGTGGAGAGGCGCGCGCACCTCGTCGCTGCTCGTCTGTGCGTACGTCTCGCCCGCGCCGATCGCGCCGCGCACGAAGCTGCGGATGGCGACGCCGTGCGAGAAGAGGAGGACAAGCCGCTCCCCTTCCTCCTCCCCCTCCCCGCCCGCCCCTCCCCCGCCCCCTCCCTCCCCCGAGAGGAGCTCTGCCTCGATGAAAGAGCGCCTGCGAAACCGACACGGACACGACAGGGACAGAGGTGGAGAGTGCGGAGAGGCGCGGCTGACAGGAGGCGCATGGCGGGAGCTGTGAAGAGCAG
>NW_005194982.1:0-1178 GCF_000372725.1 Emiliania huxleyi CCMP1516
GAAGGCAAGGCGCGTGATGGTGCGGCGGTGCGGGCAGAGCACGCCGCTCCCTTAGGCTCACCCGTGTGGTTGTCTTTATAGGAGCGGCAGCAGCGGGTGAGCGCGCAGTACGAGAAGCGGGTGCTGGGCTTCGATGCGTGGCTTCAAAAGCAGGGGTATCCGTCCTTCTGCAAGGTGGTGATGGAAAACGGCCTCGCCAAGCTGGAGATCATCGTTGATGCGGTCACCGGGCTTCCGCGTGTGTTTGCGGTGGAGGCGTGGATTGAGTCTGCATCGGCATGATGACCGGCGATGTGGAGAAGGGCGGATGCAGGGAGCTGCGAGCTAACACGGAGCTGTACGCAATAAAACGGACCAAACAAAACAAGGGGTGGGAGAAGGACAGGGTCCCCACCTGCGCGAGCAGGATCTTGTAAGGACGATCAGGGACACAGGGGAACGGGAATAAACAAACGGTCACAGAACATCCAAAACCCAAATCGCAAACATAGAAACCCAAACACAGGCGGCGACGTGGCGAGCTCGTGGTGAACGAGACCAACTCCAAGGACGCACGAAGCGAGAAGCAGCACCAGACAGAGGTTGTCAAAGCTCCATGACGATGATGATTCAGCGCCGGCCCTGGATGTGAGGCTGATAACTGCACTCCAAGTGCTCCAAGTGCGCGTGAACGCCAACTCACCGGCATAGGATCCCTAGGCCGTGAAGAGCCAATAAATACATGAGTCATGAGAGATGCGCACGAACACAGAGGCACAGCGCCACCCTCCCGCCCCGCTCCTGTGCGTGCGCATCACACAGGGAGTAATTCATCGGGGTTTCTGGGGACTCTTGAGGTGTGGAGAAACAAAAACAAGCCGAGGGAAAAAGAAAGAAAGCAAACAGACAACCCAAGGAGGGATGGGTCGAGGGATAACGTCGCTGTGTTGGAGTCCGGCGGGCTACTTACAAGTGCCTTGTTTTTCGTTCGTGGTACCGCGGGCCAGAGCTCCTGACGGGCGACACCGCCTACGGGACGCCGGTGGATGTGTGGCGGCAATCGGGTGCATGCACCATGCTGCCGGAGATGGCCACAGGCGCGCCGCTCTTTCGGCGAGTCGGACATCGACCAGCTCTTCCACATCATGCGCTGCTTTTTGGGTCGCTACCCGAGCGGCCGATGCAACACAAAAACAAAA
>NW_005194981.1:0-1178 GCF_000372725.1 Emiliania huxleyi CCMP1516
TGGTGCTGCCCGAGTGGCGCCTCGTGGCGGTGGACGCGGGAAGGGAGTACACAGTGCCCGGCGGGTGATTTATCGCAAAAAGGTCTAAAGGAACGGGGCGCCTGCTCTCGGGGCGCCTGCTCTCCAGTTAATAAGTGGAAAGTGCGGTATGGGCCGACTCTACACACGGTGAGCCATACTAGCCCATACGGACCTTGCAGTAGACCTTTTGCTTTTCCTTCTAAGCAGGGCTACACAATGACCCTATAGTGTGGGGGTGTTCCTGGCGAGTTGTGATGAGTAGAATTAGACTAGCCAATACTATTTTGAAGTTCATATACATTATGAAAATACCAACTTGCCCTATGTGCACGTCTCCGCGGCGGCGGCCCGGAGGGGGCCCGGCGGAGCGGTCAGAGCAGCACTGCGCCGGCCGGCGAGCGACTCTCGACTATAGTACGGGCTCTATTGAACGGCCTCAAGGTGCTCTCTCCCTATTCCGCTCGCCCGGCTACGACGCTGAGCTTCGAAGGAAAAGGTTTCGCTCGGCACGGCGTCGGAGAGCAAACTTCGGCGTTCGTCCTAGGAATTCCTAGACAGTGAAGCTGCACGCACGTCGGCAAGTGGGCCCATGACAAGGCGGGCTGCTGCTCAGAATCTGGGCCCTCTTGGCGCTCGCTCTCGCGCTCTCCATAACGGCTTTGCCCCCTCCCTCCCGCGCCGACGTTGGGCAGCCTGACCACGACAACGCCAGTGCCGCAGGCCTGCAACTCGAGGCGCCGTTGAATGAGCACGAGAGCCGGTGCACGACGGCGGCGCGGGTGATGCAGCCCAAGGTGAGGACGAAGGCGGAGGGGGCGGCGGCGGAGGGGGCGGCGGCGGCAGCGGCGATGGCCGCGGGGTCGGCCCGCCCGCCTTTGCTGCAGGGCTGTGGCGTGTGGGCATCATCACAGATCAACGTGAAGTCAAGGAGCGGAAGCTTCAGTGGGCACTTTTCGCGTCCTTTGCCACGCATATGGCGCTGCGGACCGGTCTACCGGACCCGCACCTGATCTTGTTCTCTTCCTCGACTCGACCTTCCGCGATCTTCCTCGACTCGACCTGATGCTGAGTTCCCGCACCAGCCTGCGGACCAGCGCAGCTCAGTGGCAGTGTGCGACCAGGGCCAGTGGTAGACAGTGGACGTGCGTGAGCTGCTA
>NW_005194980.1:0-1178 GCF_000372725.1 Emiliania huxleyi CCMP1516
GCTCTGCTTTGCCGGCGGCGCGATCTTCTCGACGGCGTGCAGCCCAGGCAGGATGTCGAGGGCCACCGCCGCCGCCGGCTGCTGCGGCTGCTGCGGCTGCTGCGGCTGCTGCGGCTGCTGCGGCTGCTGCTGCCCCTGCCCAGGCGCCATGTCGCGGCACCGCGCCCACGCCGACTCGGCTTTGGCGTCCAGCACCGACGTTAGCTGGTCGAGCAGCTCCATCGCCTCCCGCCTCTCCCTCTTGGGAAACAGGTGCGCCGCATTCTTAGCGCGCAACGCCTCGACTGACGGCGCGCCCGAGCTAAAGAGTCTCGTCGGCACGGCAAGGAAGCCACCGAGGAAAAAGCCGCCCATTTTCCGCCTCGTGCTTCGCCCGCGCACGCATGCCTGCAGCTGAACGACAGCGAGCTCCTGCTCGTCCGTCTCCGCTCGGCCGCGCTCACGCGGGTTTCGGCGCGACGAGGCCTTTGATCTGGCGAAGAGCTTTCGCGGCGTCAGCGGCATCGGAGGCCGTCGCGGCGGTGGCAGTCTACAGGTGAGCAGAGGGCGAAGGCGAGAGCAAGGAACCCCGGCGGTTTGGGGCGGGAGGTGCAAGAAATCTTGGCTGGCGGGTCACCTCCCAAGCCCTGGGACAGGATTTATACGGTGCCCATGCCCATGGCGACGTTTTTCCTCAGAGGGGCCGTGCCACTCCCACCGTGATGCACTGATGCTCCTCGCCATCATCGTCACCACGACGTGTCAGCTGCGGACAGGCACGGACCCCAAACGGTCTCGGGAACCGTACCCATACTACTCAAAAGTACAATATACTACCACAAAGCACCACTAGCGATTTCGCGCGGAGGGCGTAGTGAAGCGCTGGGGCGCTCACTGTGTGTTATTCGGGTGGGGATCCATCAGTGGTAACCGGCTTTAGTCACAGATCCAAGCTCAGACGCCACACCAACACCACAAACACGCTCACTTCGCCGCTGCTGTAGAGGGCCCCCGGGGGCCCATACTACGTCGAAGTACGGACCCGATCTCGGCCCTCACGGGCTGCCACGCGCCCGCGCGCGGCGCGGGCCGCACCGCCCATGCCCCCGGGTCACCGACCCCGCCTCTCGGCCCTCTCGGCCCTCAGGAGCGTGCGGGAGACCGGCGAGGGGCGCGCCGCGCGCCGCCTGGGATCCTTC
>NW_005194979.1:0-1178 GCF_000372725.1 Emiliania huxleyi CCMP1516
AGAGGAGAACGTGCGCGTCCGCGCACCTAAGGCAAGGAGGGGCAGGCGAATCGGGTAAGGATGCGATCGGGCAGTGCGCTTAGAGCGTCGCACGAATGTGCAAGCTCCGATACAACTCCTCCGCGCACCGCATCAGCGGGCAGTTGAAGACTGCGACACCCCACCGTATCGCGTTCCCGTTGTCGACTGCAAAGGGAAATTGCTCGCCGCCGCAAGCGGTGCGCCTGGCGGGGCACGGGGGATGACAGTGGCGGCAGGAGAGCAGAGAGGGCGTCTCGGAAGTGTCGGGATTGCCTCTGCTCTGCGGCGTGGACGACGAGCTCGTGGACGGGCTCGCCCCGCTGGAAGGCGCCGGAGGCGACGTAGTGCGCTCGCACCACGTCCTGGCCGGGCGCCAGCCCCAGACCGACCACAGGCCACTCACCGCAGGAGGCGAGCACGACAGGGTCGGCGCCGGCGGCGAGCCGCCGGAGCACGATGCGGAGCACGCAGCAGCAGCACGAGCTTGGCACGTCGACGTAGCGGCGCGCCTGCTCTCCTGGGCGCACGGCGAGCACGGCCGGCTCGGATAAACGGAGCTCTAGCATCGCGGCGCGAGCGGGAAGGGGAGGAAGCGAGCGTTACCCGTACTACCTCTCTACTCGCAAAAGAAATTTAACGTTGGTGCATACATACATACAGTGTGTCCCAGTCGTTGGAGCGCTCGCCGAAGAGGAGTACGACAAAATAGCGCCCGTGATTGCCTGCACGCTACCCGCACTCACGGACTCCATACCCGAAAGAAAGAGGAGGGAGCTCGCGGAAGAGGTGACGAGTGAACTACAGGGTAGTGGGGAAGGCAGCCTCGATTGCCATACAGACATGGGTGCGAAACAACGACAAGACCAAGGCACGGGCAGAGGAACGAGAGAAGAATATAGGGTGGATAAAGCGCCTGTTCACGGCATGGAGGGTGAGCCACACCGAACGTACCGAGCGAAGAGCCGAACGGAAGGAGGACGGAGAAGATGACTCCGAGGAGAACGAACCAGTGGAAATTCAGTTGTCAGATGTCACGATGCATCCGAAGGGGACCCCAGCGCCGGCATCATCCGTAGAGGCACGAGTGTTCGAAGAGAGAGTGGACCTGAGCAACAACATGACCTGTAGGCAAATGATCGGAGTGGGAGTCAGAAACG
>NW_005194978.1:0-1178 GCF_000372725.1 Emiliania huxleyi CCMP1516
CCCATCCCTCCCTTGGGTAGGTCGGTTTCGTTACATTCACCAGTCACAGAAGGAGGACTGTTAACAGGAATGAAAGAAAGAAAACAGACAGTGCAAGGGAGGGATGGGAGGACGGCACGCCGCCATGCCGAGCCCAAATCAGAAAGAAAGAAAGAAAGGAGCGGGGAGGGAGGGATGGCCGAAAATCACTGTGAAAGTCGTGATTTCTTGTTGGTTTTCAAAAATCTCTCTCTCCCACACAGGGATTTTAAATGATTTTTTTGCTCGAGGGTTCCTCCGGCTCCTGCTCTCGGTTTTCAAAAATCTCTTCTACTCGTGGTATTGCTAAAAATCTCTCTCGCTCGCGCCAAAACGCCCTACCTAACTTCCGTGTGAGTGAGTATTCTTGATACGAAACCACGACGACACACACGACAGTCGGACTCGTATCGGTTGCCTCTCCATGTACCATGAACGGCGGAGCTCTTCTCGCGCCCACACCACACCTGGCTCCAACGTGGACACGCCCATAGCTGGGGACACTACTAGGTCACGCATGGCATCAGAAGTTTTATCTCTGGGCCCGTGGGGCGTGGGCCCCCCCGAAAGGCATCTCTAGCAGCTTCGTTACGCATGCGCCCTCCCCTCCTGGGCGCATGCGCCTCACATCTCGCCAGAGCATAAGCTCTTGGTGTGCCACGAGACGAGTTTTTCGCCATCGCCACACACACACACTCACCTAACTTCCCCCGGCCACCGCAGCCGCGCGAAAAAAGAGAAAACCCGTTCCCACCAGGCCAAACTGGACGCCCTCGAGGTTCACTCGGCTGGGGCTTCCAGACAGCGTGCTGGCAGTTCTCGCTACGCAACATGCTTTTCCACCTCTTCACCCTGTCGTTCACGCCGACGAGCGTGCCAACAATCACTATCGCACCCGGCGTCAAAATGCCGCTCGCGGGAGTCGGCACGTGGCAGTACAACGCGACGGTCGCAGAGAGAGTAGTGGCAGAGGCCCTTGGCCTGGGCTATCGGCACGTCGATACGGCACTGAATTACCACAATCAGGATGGCGTTGGCCGAGCCATCGCCGCCGCCATCGACGGCAGCCGCCTCACGCGCCGCGACCTCTTCTTGGTTTCCAAGATCCCAGGCGGCCTCAACCACTCAGCTGCTTCGGCCGCGCTCGAGACCTCCCTCGC
>NW_005194977.1:0-1177 GCF_000372725.1 Emiliania huxleyi CCMP1516
CGCCCGCCTCCGTGCCGCTCGCAGTCACCGTCGGCTCAACCACCCAAAGCGACTCAAAGTCACCATTCTCCAGCCACGGCCCGTGTGTCGACATTCAAGCGCCGGGGTCCCGAATCACGGTGGTTGCCCGTTCCCCCGCCCTTCCCCCGCCCTGTTCCCCCGCCCTGCCCTCGTGAGCACCTCGGTCGTGATGCTCGTCCCAAGCAGCTTCCACCACCCGCTCTCTCCCAACATGCCCTCCGCAGGCGGCATGGGTCGGTTCAGACTCGGACACCGCCACCATCTCGGGGACGAGCATGGCGTGCCCGCACGTCGCGGGCGTCGCGGCGCAGATCCGGGCAATGCGCCCGGACCTGGCTCCCGACCAGGTCACTGCTGCGCTGCTCTGTTTTGCCACGCCCGATGCCATTAGCGGCCTCCCATCCGACACAGCCAACAAGCTGCTCTTCAACGACCTCGACGACGCTACCTTGTCGTGCCTCGAGGCGTCGAGCCCCTCTCCACCGACATCGCCCTCGCCACCGCCACTGCTACCGTCCACCCTCCCCCCGCCACTGTCTCCCTCTCCATCGCCGCCACCGCTGGCGGTCTCGTCACCGCCCCCTCCCTCCCCGTCACCACCCCCACCTCCCGTTCCATCGCCGCCACCGCTCGCGATCTCGTCACCGCCCCCTCCCTCCCCATCACCACCCCCACCTCCCTCTCCATCGCCGCCACCTCCCTCGCCCTCGCCGCCGCCGCCTCCCTCTCCATCGCCGCCGCTGCCTTCTCCTTCGCCTCTGCCTCCGGTATCGTCGTCTGACTGCGTCTGCAACGAGTACGCCATCTCAAGCCACCCGAACCGCTGGTACAACGGCTGGTGGAGGAAGACAGGCAGCGCGTGTGGCGACAAGCCGGTTTACAAGAAGGGCAGGCGCTACCTACTGTTCGACGACCACCAAGGGCGCTGGGAGTTCAGTAGTGGCCCGTGCAACACCGGAAAGGACTGGTACCCCGGGCAGGACGGCGCAAGCTGCCCGAGCGGCAACACTGCTGGGTGGGCGGCCACATGCACCAACGGGAGGGATGATCCAAGCCGCCGCTAGTCCTTCGTATCACAAGAGCTGCAAGAGTTACTCGACTCGTGTTGTAGCTCACACAATCTCTTCCACCCCTCCAGGATTTATTCGGAGCGCAC
>NW_005194976.1:0-1280 GCF_000372725.1 Emiliania huxleyi CCMP1516
GGTCGTTTGGCGGGTGGACGAACGGGTCCTCGAGGATGCGCGCCTATAGAAAAAAGAAAACACATAGAAAAAGAAAATAGTGGACCAACGGGTCCTCGAGGATGCGCGCCGTGTTCCACATGCCCGTGTGCGCGAGGACGGAGAAGAAGGCGACCGCGGCCGGGAGGAAGGCCCAGCTCTGCAGCAGCTGCGTCATGCGGTCCGCGTCGGCGCCGTCGGCGAGGCTCCACCTCGCCACGTGCCTAAGGGAAGGTAAGGTAAACTTCTCCACACACACGAGGTGGTGGGGCAAGGGGCCAGGCTACCCCTCGCGACTCCACGTCTAGACGGCAAAAGCCCCACGGCATTAGGAGTGCAAGGCCCAGTGCGCGTGGGTGGTGTGTGTGTGTGTGTGTGTGTGTGTGTGTGTGTGTGTGTGTGCGTGTGTGGCTCATGGCGCCACGTGCCTTGCTGAGATGAGCGGGAACACCGACGCAAAGACGCAGAGCAGGAAGGCGATCACTTGGGCGTACGGCCAAGGGAAGGGGATGTCCTCGATCTTGGCCGCCTACCGAGAGACCCAAGGATACCCCCAAGGACACCCAAGGATACCCCCAAGGACACCCAAAGATGCCCCGAGATGCCCCGGTGATTGCCCGAGATTGCCCGAGATTGCCCGAGATTGCCCGAGAGGCCGGGGGCTCCTGCCGGAAGCCGAGCACGCCGTCGGACAGGTCTGCGAAGGTGCGAGCGAGGACGGGCGGGTCGACCCAGAGGCCTAAGAGGTAAGGTAAGGTACGCGAGGTGATCTCCGCGTCTAACGACAGGAGCCCCACGGCATTCAAAGTGCAAGGCCCAGTGCGCGTGGGTGGTGTGTGTGTGTGTGTGTGTGTGTGTGTGTGTGTGTGTGTGTGCGTGCGCCTCCCCTGGCGCGGCGCTGGTTGAGGTGCGAGAGGAGGCGCGTGAGGGTGAGGGCGACGCGGTCGTCTGAGATGCGGAGCAGGTAGAGCTCGTGCTGCCTGTCCACACGCCTCGCTGTGAAGAGACGCCGTTCACAGCCGAGGTGCGGAGCAGGTCGAGCTCTCGTGCTGCCCGAAGCCTCCGAGGACCGGCAGAGAGGTGGAGGAGGGGCGCGGCGACGAGAGGCTCCTCCTGGGCCGCGCGCGTGGCGGAGGCCCCCGCGGGGACGCGCCCGCAGGCAGCGACGAAGGGAAGGGCAGCGTCTCACCCACGCCGGAGGCGGGCGAGCGGCACGGAACAAAGGGCGCGTCAGAGCCGGTGGCGGCCGCGCGCGCGGCGCC
>NW_005194976.1:1737-11850 GCF_000372725.1 Emiliania huxleyi CCMP1516
CTGCATCCAACGGGCGGAGAGCACGGCGGCGGCGGCGGCGGGGAGGCTGGCGGGCGTGTCCTCGGCCGGGGCGGAGGAGGGGGAGGGGGAGGCGGGCGGGAGCGGCTCTTCTCGCGCGCTCTCCAATGGCGGTGGCGGCGAGGCCGGCCGCAATGCCGGCGGCGAGGGCGGCGGCGAGGGGTGCGGTGGGGGCGGCGGCGAGGTCTCGTCCTGGCCGCTCTCGTGCTCGACGTCTGCGTCGGGGTAGTCCGCGCTGTCGGCGTGCATGAGGGAGGCGACGTCGCCCTGGGAGTCGCGCCGGAGGTAGAGGAGCGCGAGGCCGTGGAGCAGCGAGGCGAGGTGGAGGATGGACGCCTGCGACAGGCGCCGCTCGCGCCACGCGGCCCTCCTCTCGACGGGGTCGGCCGGCTCGCCGCCGCGGCGCAGCTCGTCAAAAGAAAGCGCGGTGGCGACGGCGTCGCCCCAGCGCGCAGACATGTATGTGACAGAGGAACACGACTCCCAGTAGCGCAGGTACGCGACGTTTGTGGCGAAGACGATTGCGACGCCGACGATGTGCGCCACCGGCTGGAACGGGTAGGGGTCGTCGAAGATCTTGTCGAGCGACTTTTCGGGCACGTAGATCTGGAGGAGCACGGCCACGACTGCGGAGTAAGTCGCGACGAGCGCGGCCGAGGGGAGGACGGAGCCAGAGAAGCGGACGAGCACGCGCAGGGAGGCGCCCTTCCGGTAGAGGATCATGCTGTGTTTCCGGTGTTTGGCAGCTCTACGCGCCGTTCACATAAGCTGTTCACCAAAAACACTACCTGACCCAATACGCACAAGCACAGACAGTCGAGAAGAGAGAGACGGCAATGACAGATCCATGGACCATGCAACACAACCACAACCGCGAACCGGCAGGGACTCACCTGCTAACCGCGGCAGGGACAACACGACTGTACTCGAGTATGTCAAACGCAGAGTGGCCTGGCGGACCACAGAGTCCCCGCCGTTGCCGCCCGTCTCAGTGAGTACGAAGGTCGTACCGTTGTTTCGTGCCAACCATCACCAGACACGCTCACACGCCTCACGCGCGAAGCTTCCCAGAGCCGGACCGGTCGGAGCGCTCCTGCTGCGGAGTGTGGCCCTCGTCATCGGCATTGTCCATCAACCGCCTATCCGCAACAGAGTGGGGGATTGGTGATGGATCTCAAGTGCAAGCTTCGCCGGGCGAAACCGGGCGAACGCTTTGGGAAGAGGGAGCGTTCGCGGCAGCGTGAGCAGCAGGTAAAGACGAGAGCGAGCAATGCCATCGCCGCCGCCAAGCCGAGACCGCTACACTGGTCAGCTCGAAGTCGAACGTCGAAGGCGTCGTGCCCGAAGGCCGAAGGCGAAGCAGCAGGTAAAGACGAGCGGCGTCCATGTGGGCGGAGGCGGCAGAGGCGGTATCCGGGCGGGTACTTCCGATAACCGATAAGGGGGCGTCCGACCACGCCGATGCGCTCCTCGAAGCCGTCGGGCGCCGCCGCAGAGCGCGAGGCGTAGACGCGGTCGAGGCGCGGCATCAGCGTGTTGAAGGCGAGCAGCATGTTGCCCTGGATGCGCGCCTGCGCGTCGCCGGACGTGCGCATGCCGCGCACCTGCACCGAGAGCGCCGAAGGCTCGTAGCCGGTGGTGCGAGCGGCTGCAGTGGCGGCCTCGTCTCCAAGTGCCGGTGCAGCCTCCTCCGCCCCCGCACCGCTAGACAGCAGCGCCCGCAGCGTCGTGAGCGCCCCGGGCAGCGTGCAGCGGTTGCGCAGGCTGTTGTGGCAGAGGCTCTCCTGCCCGTCCCCCGCCTGCGCGAGTCCTTGACCGCGCGCGCAGAAAGTTCGGTCCACCCCGCCGCCGCGTCTGCGATCTGGGACGCGTCGATGTTGGTCCAGAGTTCGTCAAACTCCTCCTCGCACCGGTCGGTCAGCTGCACCTCGGTCCGGTTGGTGAGGCAGACGAGGAGGCTGGGTGATGCCAATGGCGTAGCCGTCCGTCTTTGGCGAGTACTCGCCCCCCTTGGAGATGGAGGGGCAGAGGTAGCCCGTGGACATGTAAAGGGCGGTCGAGCGGCAGCGGACAGACGCGTCGGGACGGCGAGGACGGCGGTGAGCTTCTCGTCGAGCAGGATGTTATCTGGCTCGACGTCGCGGTGCACGATGCCCTTCGAGTGGAGGTAGACGAGCGCCTCGGTCGCCTCGCACGCAATGCGAACGCGCTGTCGCCACGTCAGCGGCCTCGGCACCTCCGCCATGCCCAGCCTCCGGGGAGCTGCGCCGCTCGGTCGGGATCCGAGATGCGCAGCCGCGCCTCGAGCGAGCCGCCGCGCATCAGTGGCGAGAGGAGGCAGATGCCGTCGGGCGAGAGGCAGTAGCCGAGCAGCGGCAGCAGGTGCGGGTGGCTCACCGCCTTAAGCAGCTTCACCTCGAGCTCCGCCCGTGACAGCCCTTCCGACTGGCCGACTTTGCCCGCTTGATGACGACTGTCAGTGCAGCTCTGGACGGCGCTCGCGGACGAGGCACAGCGCGCCATTGGTGCGGCGTCGCGCGGCCGCGAGGGACCGCGGGGGGATGTTAGCGGGATGGGGGGCTCTAGGGGGAAGGGAGCAGGGGGCGCCCAGTAGGGCGCCGGCACCCCAGCGAGAGGGCGTGGTGTGCCCTCCATTAAATACAAACCGCTCCACGCGGCCCGATGGGGAGGAACGGGGCGAGCCCCCTCCAACCCACCCCGCGCTAGGTCTCGGGGGACGAAGGGGTCACACCCGACGACCTCGGGAACTAGCCGGGGCAGTCGGAGAAGGGGCAACTCCGTGCACTGACGGTCGGCCGCCAGAAAACACGCCTGCGTGGCTCGGGTTACACCAATCCTCGCTACCCAACGCGGCCAAAGGATATCCACCTCGAGAACCTCGAGAAACGCCTTTTGTTTACTTGTTTACCGATTTTCACTGTTCTCACTCGTTTCTCAGAAACAGGTTCAGCCTCCTTTCGGCATCGAGCCGACGCAGTCGGCGACAGTCCGTCGCCGCGCGCGATATGGTGCTACGCGAAGTGGCAGTCGTTGCGTCCCTCTTCGGAGCTCTCGCCGAAAAAACGCCAACGGAGGAGTCCACCGGCCAAGGCGGCAAGGTGGAGCGATCAGAGGCGCTGCTCCAGCAGGCCGACGTGCACCACCTCAAGGTCGCAAGCAAAGCCTCGAGCAACCCCGCAAAGTCGACGGCGCGCAGCGAGAGTGTCCCACGTTCCTCACGCGCTGAGCCCAGGGTTCACCCGCTGGCGCACCTGCGTCCAAGGTTGCCCGTGCACGCATACAACGGCGGTTTGCCTCAATTCTACTACTGGTCACCCAATCTTGATCACCCAAAGCCGAGCACCGTCCGGCTGCGCTGGAACAAAACCCTCGTGCGTCCTGGCGAAGGACTCGTGCTTGAGGAGACGGCCATGGGATACATGGTCAATCGCCCCGCCCACGACGGCGTCTACCTGGTGGATGGCTCTTACTACATTGAAGTGCGGCGCAAGAGTATGTTTTCAAAGCACGGATGTTGTACAGAGCCCTTCGGCGGAGGCTGGTGGCACTTTTCCACCCCGGGCAGCGGCATCTTCCTCCAGGTTTCCAAGAGGGTGATGGACTACACCTGCCCCTGGTGGGTTGTGCACGCGCCCGATTCATCGGTGGAGACGCAGTGGTTACGGAAGACCAATGTCGCTGGCGGCTTCCGGAGTCGCTTTACGGGTAACGGGCTCTGGGACCGCTTCACAGAGGATGTGGAGCTGCGCTGCCTGCGCGACTGGTGCACTCCGGCGGCTTGCCACAAGACCACCTTTGGCGACACGAACGCGGGCGTGTGGCTGAACCAGCCAGCTCACTGGAAAGGCGACCCGCCCAACTACGAGCAAAGGCTATACCGAGAGTTCGAGGTCACGATCGCGTGGTGGGGCCTTCATGGAAACTCGGAGTACATGTCGTGGGGCGAGCGTGGGGCGAAAATGGTCGTCGACCTCCGCCCTACCAACCTGACCCAGGCGAGTTATCTCAATGGCTCCGTGCATTGGTCGTGCCCGCCGCAGCACCACTACTACGTGGCGACGTCCGATGGCCGCATGAAGCCGTGCCAGTGCGACTCAACGCAGCGTGCGCTCAATTGCCGGCAGCTGGAGTGGCAGCTCCGGCCGTCCCGCCGCAAAGATGGGCAGGTGCGGCCGGCGGAGGAGGTCGGCCCTCTTCGTGTCGAGGCCGCCTCTGCCAACGGCAGCCTGTGCTTCAACGCGGTCTTGTGTGGCGAGCCAGTGGAACAGCTGGTCCAGCGCGCCCGAAAGCTCATCATGCAGCATGACTGCGCGCCGGCCGAGAGTCATGTGCTGTGGCCTCCGCGCGCAAACGAGACGTGCCCGATCTAGAGAGGCGCCTCGACAGTACGGGCGCTCCTGCTACACACATGCGCATTGTTGTGAGGCGGTAGCTTTGCCTCCTGCATCTGAGGTGCATGCAACGTGACCGTACTCCTTTTAGATGTGTTATGTACAGTTTAAGGTACGGCGCATGGCATACAGGCGTTCGCAAGACAGCGCAGAGGCTAGGCGACCGGGGAAGGACACTATACTCACTAGCTTTTTAATGAGGGCAACACAGCGTCACCAGCCGTTGGCGCGCAGAACGAGTCTGCGGCCCCCGGTTGGGACGGGTGCGCGACGCGGACGAACCGCTCAATATGGCCGGCAGCTCGCGCTGCCGGCGGGGTTGGTTGGGGAGAACCGGCACGGGGAAGGCCGGCCTCCCCGGAGGGGTCGCCCCCTGGAGGGGCCCCAAAGGGCCCCCGGGGGGGGCGGGTGCCCCCGCCCTGAGGGGCGGGGGCAGGTTCGTCGCCTAGCGCGATGGAGTCAAGCCTTGTTGCCAAGTCGGCGAGCGTGTCGTGTATCGAGAGAGAGACCATAGCAGATGCGAGAGCGGCGTCGTCCGGGGAGAGTGGTGGTGGGGGAGGGTCAACATCGAGGGCAAGTACGCATCGCGCTCCCCGATCGTCTCCGATCTCCCTCGCCTGCTCGCTCGGCACGTAATCGGACCATATCGCTCGAACTCGGGGGGCACGGCGAGGGTTAGCGACGGGTGCGGCTTCAGGGTCGGTGGCGGGTGAGGGGTGGCTGACGGGGCTGGCTGGGGCTGTAACCGTTGGTGTAGCAGGCCCACAGTCGGCGTCGCTAAAAGGATGCCGCAGGTCGCACCTCATATTCACTGTTTGCAACCTCTCGCCGTGTAGATTTGAATATCTTGGTGACACGGCGAGGAAAAGCCTGGCGTTGGCACCTGATTTTCGGTGGCGCCAGGGACCGGCATCTGGTTGAATGTTGGACGCAGCGTCCGACTGCAGCGAAAGACTTACCGTGGCTCTGCATGCTGACTGGCTGCGGATGCAAGGGATCCGAAGCGGCGCGGCAGGTGAGAGGCAAGCTTGGACCGACCTGATGCTACCCAGAGTTTGTGAAGTTCTGTGGCATTCAGAGGCGTTCATGGAGGGTGATGGCGTACGAGCTCGGCTACGAACGATACAGTCCAAATCAACGCCTCCGAGTCCCATCCTTACACGGTACCAGAGTGCAGAGATTGTTCTCGTGTCCCGAGCAAGCATGCTCCGTGGGTGCACCGTCCCAGCTCATGATGAGCCCCCGTCATCAGCGGCTTCTCAGCCCGTGCAGCCATCAAGCACTGTGCTCGATATCGGCATGAAGGTAACAACACATCGGCACGGGTGGGTTGTCCCTTCGACACGGAGCTACGCACACACCGCGCAACACGCCCATGTCTTTGCGACAGCACACTTCGCATCTCACCTGCCATGAAGAGCCGTCCGTCCACCTTCCTGCAGACGTTCCGGCTCTCTCGACAAGGTAGTTCGGGAATGGTAAATTGCGTCTTTGTAAATATGTATGTATTTTTGGGGATGCGAATGTTGGACGTAGGGTGGACGCGTCCAGAGGGAGGGGGGGTCAGGGGGGGTATATGGGCGGCCTGGGATGGACACGTCGGCGAGGACAGCGACGGCGTCGTTGGTGGAGCGCAGACGGGCGGCGCACCAGGACTCCAGGAGGTCGCGGAACGACGGGTCGAGCCCCTCCGCCAATCGAGGCGGCGGTCGAGACGGTGAGCGGCTGACGTCCTCGCGGGTGGCGCGGAGTACGGCCGACACTACGTGCTGCGGCAGCCCGCGGAGCGGCAGGAGGCGCGGCGGAGCGGCTGCGCGTGGACGCGACGGCGAGGCTGGCCGGGCACGCTGTCATCGAGATAGGCACGCACGTCGAGATCCTAGGCGAGCAGGGGTGGTGGCCGGCCACCATCACGTGGCGGGAGGAGGGTTCGGGCGGCCGGCTCGTGTGGATGCGGTCGAGTACGACGGCTACCCGGACGCCGAGCCTCTCCTCTCCTTAGAGGAAGAGACGTGGAGGCAGGTGACGCTCGGCGCCGGCAGCGCGGCCCCTAATACCAGCGGCGAGGCGAGCGACGGCGAGAAGAGCGACGGCGAGACTGGGGACGCGCTGCCGTCCAGCGCGACCAACGTCGGCGGCGCGGTCGATACCGGCGGCGAGGGGAGCGGCGTCGAGAGGGGCGGCGGCAGCAGCCGAGATGGCCAGCGGCGCCACGTACGTCGCACGCGGCGGCGGTAGCCGGGTACGGGTGCGGTAGGTCATATACAGGGGGGTGCGGTCGTGAGGCTCTCTGTACGGTATCGTACGGCTCTACAGTATGAGAGGCGTGTCTGATACCTTCTCGAAATGGCGGGAGCGCTGCTCGGGATGGAGGGAGGTGGGTGCCCTCTGTATTGATATTGATCGCATCTCTAACTATTGCAGCAATATATTCAATATTTATCGTCGTCCTTATCTGTAAGTCTGGTGCACTGGCAGGACCAGGAGCCATACTCGCATAGGGGACGCGTGCTAGAGCTGAAAGCCTAGGGGTACCCTAAGCTTGCCCGCAACCCGATCCCGATCGCCGATATGATCTGCAGATGGCCCGGGCTGGGTCCTGGGTGTGCTCCTTTTACGTTTTAGCCCCCTGGGCCCTGGAGCCCTGGATGTTAGTTTAGGTACGTCGTGTGGGTCGAAGAGGCGCTCGGAGCGATGCCGTCGCTGCTCAACGATTAATTAAAGAAATAACGCATGGGCCCTCAGCGGAAGCTGGGAAGAGGACCGCCGCAAGCGCGGCGTGGCGAGGAGCGGTTGTGCATCCGCTCCGGGGGCCCGCTCTGCGCCGGGGAGGCGTTGTTGCGCTTGTTGGAGGCTAGGACGCAAGCGTCCGTCGCCCTTTTCAAACTCGGGGCCCTCTCCGCTACGCTCCGACCCGAATTTTGGAGGGCCTAAAGTTTATGGATATGGACATATGGTGTTGCTGCGCAAAAGGGGTCGGACACAGGGCGCAGCTCATTGCTAAGAGCTAGAAGGGCGATACGTATATTAGTGCTCTGTATACTCTACTCTGTTGTCTGTACCAACTCCAACAGGGCCCCACACGCGGCGCCCGCTGAACATACTCGTGAATTGTGCATACCTGCATCGCCTAACTGTAGCTCCACCCGCCCGCCGCCACCGCGCCACCGGCCACCGGGCTGCGCCCTCGACGATGTCTCGTGTGGTCACAGCGCCCGCGTGCCCACGCGCATACGTGGCCACGCGCCGGACGCCCCCCCCTCCCCCTCGGCCTCCGTCAGGGGTGCCGACGCGTTGGTCCCGAGGAGGTCGGTGTAGATGCGCGCGCGTGCAAAGATGCCCCTCGGATCTATTGAGCGTTGAAACTAAGCCTGCTGCTCTTCGACTGGCGCTTCCGGCGCCTCGCCGACCGCCCGCGCGTACGCCACCGCCGCCTCCACCGCCGTGCCGAAGGTGCCGAGGCCGACCTGCCTTCCGTCCACCCTGGCCAGGTACGCCTCGAAGCGGCCAGGGCGCTCCTTCCGCACGTCCTTCCGCACGCCCTTGTAGCCGGTGAAGCTGCAGCTCGAGAGGTGCAGCCGCAGCCCCTCCGCCTCTGCCGCCACCGTCCCTGTCAGCTCCTGCTCACGCTTGCAATCTGAAAGATACCTGGGTGAAAGCGGGGGCGGAAGGGGAAGGGGGAGAGTGGGGGTGGTATGGGGGTGGGGGTGGTAGAGCCGTATGGGGCTGATGGGGAGAGGAGGGAGAGGGAACGGGAGGGGGAGAGGGGGAGAGGGGAGGGCGACGGGGGATAGAGGCGGAGAGGGAGGTCCGAGGGTGAGGGTGCGGGCTACGCGGAGGGTGAGGGCGAGGATGAGCTCCATTTGCGTGACGCACATGACGCGATATATCTGTAACGTGTACAGCTGCAGCGCGTTGAGTATCACGGCACAAATCAGCGCAAAGAAGAAGACGAACTGGTCCTTCTGTCCCCCATTGTGCACCTGAAGTACCGCACACGGGCGGGGGAGCGGTGAATGGGGCCAAGCTAGATAAAGATGAAGGTAGATGACGCCCGTGTTTTGTGTTTTTGGGTGAGCTAAGGGTGTGTGGACTAACCTCGGCATGGGTGGAGTGAGCTAGGATGTGGTCTGTGGCTTCGGGATGCGTCAGGCTCGAGGCTGGGGCTCTCTGGCCCATGGAGAGATGAAGGTGCCGCACCATTCGTTTCGCGGAGCCAATAAAGAGGTAGAAGAGGACGAGGAGCTGGAGAACGCGAGTCACTGCGAAGAGGGCGCACCCCCACACGATTGAGCGCTTTCGCCACACCAGCGAGGCGCCAGTGCGGCGAAGGAAGGTAGCAACAAAGAGGCCGAACTCATAGTTCACGAACCCATCCAGAATGAGATCGACCTTCACCATGAATACAGAGCGGGTGGCTGCAGCCACAAAGATGAGGACCACCCAGAGCGTGTGATGAAATAAGAGCATCCAACCTGTGCGGAAGAAGATCAGCCGTGAGCAGACCTCGACAAGGTAGATGCAGCCGTGTAGCAGAAAAAAGCCGAATATCCAGACATAGTCTTGCTGAATTGTCTCCAGCAGGTCTGGACCAAAGAGCGACCTCAGTATGTAGTATGTGTACGGGATGAGGGTGGTGAGAAGGACGAGGATGTTCGAGACACCGAAGACGCGGCGGTATCGCTCGAACACCTGCCAGTCAAGTCAGTCAAGTGACGTCAAGTCGGTGATGTTCGTGTCCTCAAGCTTGCGTGACAGTCACCTCAAGCTTGCGGAATCCCCTCTGGAAGACAACGAAGAGGGAATTGACAGTGAAGAAGAGGGCAAAGATGATGAGGAAGCAGGCGAGCTGCACCATGAAGACGTTGCCAAAGTACTCGTCGGTGAAAAAGGAGTCGGCGACCTCGTCGATCGCGACGAAGTCGAAGATGTTGTGAAAGGCCCAGCCTTTCGGTGCGTCAATGAAGTCCGAAGGGCATAGTGAGGCACCGGGTGCGTCTGGAACGAGGAGGGGGGTCCCGCACGGTAGCTGCTCCTCGAGTCCGGCATGCTTCGACAGGAGAGCGCGCAAGGATGCGTTTCTGAGATACTCCACACCCGCCTGCGATAGCCGCTCGACCGACGACATGGCAGGGTCGCGTACGTGAATGAAGTTGAGTATGGCGGAGAGCGCGAACGCGCCAACCATCTGCAGCATGGCTTCAGAGAATGACGAGGTAGAGGGGTCTTCGTATATCTGCTCGACCATGATTCCGACGAAAAAGTCAACATGGTCAACTGTTGGGTACAGAGCGGCAAGGGCGGCGCGTATCTCGGGCGAGGTCCCGAAATCGTCAAAGCTTCTCAATGGCCTCAGCCCAAAGTGCGTCCGGTATGCATTGAAGGAGCGCATGCGCTGTGCGCGTTCATCTTGAATCGTCTTCATCGTGATGTCGCGCAAGTAGGACGGCGTGTTCTGCGGCGCGAGTGCAGCTGCGCGAGTCCGGTGCAGGGCAGCTGCAATGCCATGGACGCCATGTGTACGGAATGTGGTGGGGTCCCAAAGCAAGTCACGGAAGGCGACCTCAGCGCCACCACCCAAGTCAAGCGAATCGGCAACGAGCGCATGCCAGCGGTAAAGGTGGTTGAACTCCAGATAGACCTGGGGTCGAAGTGAGGGTTATGGTTGGGGTTGGGAATGGAG
>NW_005194976.1:38750-40885 GCF_000372725.1 Emiliania huxleyi CCMP1516
GAGAGAGAGAGAGCGAGAGAGAGAGAGAGAGAGAGAGAGAGAGAGAGAGAGAGAGAGAGAGAGAGAGAGAGAGAGAGAGAGAGAGAGAGGGGGAGGGAGAGAGAGAGAGAGAGAGAGAGAGAGAGAGAGAGAGAGAGAGAGAGAGAGAGAGAGAGAGAGAGAGAGAGAGAGAGAGAGAGAGAGTGCGTGTGCGTGCGTGTGCGTGTGTGTGTGTATGTGTGTGTGTGTGTGCGTGTGTGTATGTGCGCCGGCGGGGCGGGACAGGGACCCGCAGGCAAGGGCGGGCACCGTCAGAAAGTTGGCAAAGGCAATGCCGCACACGATGCCGACCTGCGAGCAGACGCCGACGGAGCCGCGGATGGCGATCGGAGCGATCTCCGTCATGTACGAGCCCGCCACCATCTGCGCCACGCCCGCGACGACGCCGATCGAGACGCGGCCGAGCAGCAAGACCCACCAGACCTCGCCAAAAAACATGAGCGCCGAGGAGAGGAAGACGAAGAGGTTGGCCCACAGCAGCGTCTTCTTGCGGCCCAGGTACGCGAGCGGCGCGACGCACCCGTACGAGCCAATCAGACCCCCGATCTGTGGCGGTGGCGCTGCCGGCTCAGCCCTTGGATCCGACGGCACAAGCCGCCACGCACGTCAATGGAGGGCGGCGGGTGGCGCAGATGTGCGGCGACGTCGTGCGGGTGGCGGGAGGGAGAGCGGCGAAGAAGTCGGTGTGGGCGCGATGCAGCGGCAGCGCACCGAGAAGAAGGAGTTGATCAGCGCCCACTGCCACGTCTCGAGCGTCCCGGGCAGCGACGCCGGCACCACCGCCTCGAGGTTGTTGAGTGAGCCGGTGGCGAAGCCGAACTGCGACAGCGGACGAGGAGGGGCGGTGGGCGCTCGGCGCGAAGCGTCAGCACGGAGAGTCGTCGACACACAGTTTCGCTCGAGTTTCGGCGTGCACCACACGCACCTGCAGGGAGGAGCCGAGAGAGACGGCAAGAACGGTGACGACGAGGCGCTGCATCTGCCACCCATCGTTCGGCTGCCCGTCACTGTTGAGCAGAGGCTCGTTGTACGTTGGGAGGGAGGACATGGATGCGAAAGGCGCGAGACACCGCAATCACCACGTACCTACAGCGTCGGCGCTGCATCTGCCACTCGATTCGATGCAACAAAAAACTCGTGAGCAACTCGGCGGTGCCTCTTACACTTCCTGGCTCAAGCCAGGCGCCGCAGGCCATAAAGAGGAGCGCGGATTAAAATGGCGCCGTAGGCTCCCCGGGCCGTCCGCGCACCAGTGATCTTTAAAAAACAAAAAGATCATCACAGCGGCCTCATCTCGATGCGCTGCTGAAACGCGCGGTTCGCCGTTCGGGGGTCGGCGGGACGTGCGGGTGGGAGGTTATCGCGTGCCAGTGCAAGGCCAAGGGCGATCCGCAGGCTTCCACCTCGTCTGCTGCCTCGACCTCGTCCTCCTCGCCGGCACCGAACGTGTCTCCAATCAAGCCGGTGGCCGACATCTGCACTACGCCGGGCTGTACGGAGAAGAAGAACCCGGCGGAGCAGGTCTGCTTCTACTGCAAGCAGGGGCGAGGCCATGCCCATGGCGGGGTCCAGCAGCTCGCTTTGAGCCTTTCCTCTTCAACGAATGCAACTTCACGCTCCATCTCCATCCACGGTGGACCCTTTGCGGAGACTCGGTCGTGCGACCGTGTGTATCGGTAACCAGTAACAAAAGAAGAAAAAAATCTTGGACACGGACGGACTCGTAGCGAACTCAGCGCAATCGGCATGTTTGCCGCCCTTTTCGACCGCGGCGCAGCTAGCGAGCGCGACACGGCCAGCGCGAGCAGTGGCGAGGAGAAGACAGAGACGCAGGGCGGCGATGAGAAGAACGAGGCCCAGGGTGACGACATGACGGCGACCGAGGCGCTCAAATACTACGAGGAAACGGCCGTCGACGCATTGTGCGGCCCGTCCGGCCCCGTCTACCGGAGGGCCACGACGCGGGCGATGGCGGGGAAGAGGGCCGAGACTGCTGCTGCTGCGGAGCCTGAGCCTCAGTCGAAGCCGGCCGCCGAGCCGCAGACGCAGGCGACAATGGGGGCGCTGCAAACGTTGATTCCGATCGCGGTTGGGGT
>NW_005194975.1:0-1177 GCF_000372725.1 Emiliania huxleyi CCMP1516
GGAGCCCGAAATGCGTCCAAAAGTAAAAAAATCAGCTTTCCGCGCCTCTTCACTGCTCACCGCCGCGCAGGCGTGTTCCGGGGGCCCAGTGGAGCATTTCATCTAGTGGCGGCACCAGCTCTAGAGAAATTTATAATTTCTCAGTGGGGTTTTGACATAGTGTCTGAGAGATCGAGATATTCTCAGACAACACCTCAGCACGCGCACACATCAATCATCATGCGCGCACCCCCCCAAATGCGACACCGTCATCGGTCCGTGCATCGTAAACAGCCACGCACATAACTATTGACACACCCCATAGCCATACCCCGTCTGCGCACGTCCCACGTCTCTCCGCCGTCCGCGCGACCGCGGTGTGCGTCGGTAAAAAAACAAATCGACGCGCAGCGCAGCGGGACGCGTGAGACGACCGGAGCTCTGCTCCCTCTCTCATCAGTCTCGTGCCTTATGTGCCGCAGCAGTCGCTCCAGCAAGCGAAGCCCTCCTTGCCAGCCGTCTCCACGCACGACTGCCCCTCGACCCTCGTCCATCCGCAATCGCACAGGATCTCGTCGTCGTCGTCGTCTGGCGGCAGCGTCGGCGCCGGCAGCGGCGGCGGCATTCGTGGCGACGGCGGCAAGCGGGGCGAATCGCGGGTCTGCGCCCGCGGTGGCGGCACAAACCGGTGCGCGAGCTCTGGCCGCGCCGCGAGCGCAGCCCAAGCGAGGCAAGCGAGGAGAGCCATCGCGGCGGCCGCCCGCCAACCGCTAGGGAAACGAGGCCGCCCGCTTGCTGTGCCGGTCTGCTCGGGCCAGAAGGTGAGGCCGACCGACGCGTACGCGCGCTCTGCGCGCTCGACTCCCTCACGGCCGCCGCTCGCCTCGAGCGCCGCCCGTGCCGCCGCCTGCCTCTCTCTGGCCTCGCGCACCATCGCCGAGGTTCGCTTCGAGGGCGGCAGGTAGTACCCGGCTGGGTGGATGCCCGCGTCAACGCGTGACGCGTCCTTCTCCCCAACCATGGCGAGAGGGTCGCCCACGCGGAGAGTGCCGCCTGCAACCACTTCGCACGAGACGCCAGAAGCCATCCACACCGCCTCCATCATGCCGGGGCAGCCCGCCTTGCGCTCGTTGTAGAGGCAAGGCACGCAGTGACGGTGCACGAAGACCCTCGCGTCGCCCACCTCGACCGTCCGTCC
>NW_005194974.1:0-1177 GCF_000372725.1 Emiliania huxleyi CCMP1516
AAGATGCTGTGGTAAGCAGATGCCGCCAGCATCCCCCCACGATGCTGTGGTAAGCGTGCCTCGAGCTGCATTGCGGCAAAACAAAGCCCGCCCAGTCCCGCCGCCGCCGCAGGCAGTTCGTAGCCGCGCTCCTGCGCGCGCAAGCGGAGGCCCTCTGCGACCGGTTCGTGAAAGAGACGGGAGACGGCCACGGTACGAGCGATGTCGACGGGGCTGTGCGCGAGACAATGCATCGAGACAATGCGCACGAGCAGCTCCAGGGGAAGGTCGGCCGTGTCGAGCCCGGGCTCGCCGACAAAGACGGGCTCCTCCTTGGTCAGCGCCTCCTGCTTGCCGTATCGCGTCATGAACCCTGTGAGATTCGCCTGCGGGGCGCCGTCGACGGCCGAGCCCGAAGAGGAGCGCCTCCTCGCCGCAAAAGTGCTCACACACAAACTCGTTGAAGGAGGCGCAGACGCCAGCTGACCTCTCTCACGAGAGAATTTTCTCAGAATTTTCTCACGAGAGAACCTTCGATTTCGAGAGCTTCGGAGGCTTCGGAAAGGAGGTCCGCAGCACCCGGAGGCGGCGAACCAGCTGAGCAACAAACTTTCGCATGCTCAGCATCTGGACGAGGTCACATGGACAACCAAGAATTGGCACGGCCTACAGATGCATGTCAGTCGTCCTCCACACCGCTGTGGCGTGGCAGACGGTGAAGAGAGAGATTTTTAGCAATACCAAACAAAGGCCAAGGGCCAAGGGCCTTGCGGCAAGGCCAAGGGGCGGGGGCAACCCTCGCAACTCCAGAGAGAGCCACACGAGCAGAAAGCTTTCAAAGTGGCATCTGACTTCTCATCTCACAGGACACAGAGCCGCGAAGCGAGCAGCCAAGGGAGCAGTGGCCCTCGCCGGAGCAGGCGCACATCGCTTCCAGGGAGAGAGAGAGAGAATTCTTGATACGAAACCACGACGACACACACCAGTCGACTCGCATCGGTTGCCTCCATGAACGGCGGAGCTATTCTCGCGCCCATGTAGCTCCACAGGATGATTTTCTTCGAAAAAGGCTGCGAAATGAGGTGCAAAATCAATGCCCCGCACAGGATCTGACCACGAGTCTCTGGGGGGGGTCCTCGGCCATGACCCCCCCCCTAGCATGTGGTGAAGGTGCTGGGGGGGGTCGGGACCCCCCCCC
>NW_005194973.1:0-1177 GCF_000372725.1 Emiliania huxleyi CCMP1516
CGCAGACAGTGTTGCGGCGATGCTCCCGCCTGTTGAGGGCGGGCGGCTTGCTGCTCGCGGCGATGGCGAAAAACTCGTCTCGCCACACGCCAAGGGCTTATGCTCTGGCGAGACGTGAGGCGCATGCGCCCAGGAGGGGAGGGCGCATGCGTAACGACGCTGCTAGAGATGCCTTTCGGGGCCCAGAGACAAAACTTCTGTGATGCCATGCGTGACCTAGTAGTGTCCCCAGCTATGGGCGTGTCCACGTTGGAGCCACAGGTGTGGTGTGGACGCGAGAATAGCTCCGCGGTTCATGGAGGCAACCGATGCGAGTCGACTGGTGTGTGTCGTCGTGGTTTCGTATCAAGAATACACACACACACACACACACACACACGTCCCCCGAGACCTAGCGCGGGTGGGTTGGAGGGGACTCGCTGCAGGGAAGGGTGTGTGTGTGTGTACACACACACACACACGCTGCAGGGAAGGGCTGTGTAAGAAGCCGATCCCCGTAGTCCGCCCCCCTCCTCCCCATCGGGCCGCATGAGCGGCCACGCCTCGCAGATTCGTTTTCGCGCATGGGTCAGGCGCGCGGGGCATCCCCCGGGTCGCTCGACCAGCGATCCGAAGCGGGTGAAAATTCTTTTTGAGAGCGCCTTCGTTGTTAATAGTACAAGCCCAATGGTCCCTTTCGAGCGGTCCCCTGTCGCAGTCGCACACACGCACACGCCGCACCGCACCGCGCGCCCGCCCGCTGCCCCGCCCAGGCGGGAAAGAGATGAGGAGATGGGACAGCAAAGGAGGAGGCACAAACACGTATGGGAGGGTTCAGTAATGCGCCACGCTGCCCGGCGTCTCTCACTTTCCGGGACAGCCCCGCCCTTTCGAGGCAGGAGAGTGACGGCTACCCCGTACGCCCTGCGGCCTGCTACCCCGACGCCGACCGCCCATTCCCCCCTCCTCCAACCCTCGAATTCTTTTTTCGCGAGCTGTTCGCCTCCGCCACCGACGAGACGGCGATGGCCGCGAGGCGGCGGCTGAGGCTCGCGACTATTCTACTGGTGGCCTCGCGAGCGGCTGCGCTGGCGACGCCGGCCACGCGATCGCTCTCGCCGCCCGCTCACCGCTTTGCGCCGCCGCCGCTCCGCACCGCGGGTCCGCTTTTGTGCAGCGGCGCAGCCGGCGTCAGCAG
>NW_005194972.1:0-1177 GCF_000372725.1 Emiliania huxleyi CCMP1516
GCGAGGGCGGCGGGCGGGGAGCCTTGCCTGGCGGGAAGGGCGACGGCGAGGGTGGAGGCAGCGGCGTCGCGCCGGGCGGGAAGGGCGGCGGCGACGGGGGCGGCGTCGGTGCCTTGCCGGGCGGATAGGGCGGCGGCAGAGGCGGCGGCGTGGGGGCGAGGCCGGGCGGGAAGGGCGGCGACGGCGGCGGCGTGGGCGCCTTGCCGGGCGGGGTGGGTGGCGGCGACGGCGGCGGGGTCGGGGCCTTGCCCGGCGGGAAGGGCGGCGGCGAGGGCGGCGGGCGGGGAGCCTTGCCTGGCGGAAAGGGCGACGGCGAGGGCGGAGGCAGCGGCGTCGCGCCGGGCGGGAAGGGCGGCGGCGACGGGGGCGGCGTCGGTGCCTTGCCGGGCGGATAGGGCGGCGGCAGAGGCGGCGGCGTGGGGGCGAGGCCGGGCGGGAAGGGCGGCGACGGCGGCGGCGTGGGCGCCTTGCCGGGCGGGGTGGGTGGCGGCGACGGCGGCGGGGTCGGGGCCTTGCCCGGCGGGAAGGGCGGCGGCGAGGGCGGCGGGCGGGGAGCCTTGCCTGGCGGGAAGGGCGACGGCGACGGCGGAGGCCGCGGCGTCGCGCCGGGCGGGAAGGGCGGCGGCGACGGGGGCGGCGTCGGTGCCTTGCCGGGCGGATAGGGCGGCGGCAGAGGCGGCGGCGTGGGGGCGAGGCCGGGCGGGATGCCCGCACGCCCGCGTCGCAGACGCGGTACCATTGACTGGAGCAATACCGCACGTAAAATTCTTTTTTGGCACCGGCTGTCTCTTCTTCTCTCCTGTGGGTGGGTATCTTCACAGTGTGTACAACGCTGCTCGCAACATGCGTGTCGCGCACTCATTCATTCATGCATGACCGGTCTCAATGTCCCACACCCACCCCCCTGCGCGCGGGCCTTCTAGGCCCGCGGGTAGTCTCCCCCCATCCCCAGGGCCTCCAGGGCTCGCACCTCAACCTCTCACAGGCCAGCGCACAGCGCCATACGAGGTATTTTCTTCTCAATAACAAGGCTGTGAAGCATCCCGGCGCGCGCGCCAGGTTGGTGACTGGCAAGAACCCAGGGGTGGCGCCGCTCGATCCCCGCCCTTCCTGGCATTTAACCGCCCAATGGCTGAAGAAGACGAGGACCCGATCGCGCGCTTCGAGGAGCTGCTCG
>NW_005194971.1:0-1177 GCF_000372725.1 Emiliania huxleyi CCMP1516
TGCCGCCCTCGTTCTGCGCCTCGTTTTCCTCCTCCTCCGAGGCGTACCCGTTCGCCGCCGTCTTTTCGTCAAAGAGGATGCCCTCCGAGAGCTGCGCCTGCACCGCGTCCGAGGCGGCAAAGGCGCGCGCGTTGCGGAGCTGCCGCTCGCCGAGCAGGCCCTCGAAGAGGACGTACGAGGCGTCGTGCGCGCGGCCGACGCGACGCGGGCGGGTGGGAGGCATCGCCGCGAAAAAGCGAGAATTCACGCCGAAAAGAGGCCCGCCCCCAAAAAAAAGGGGGACGGAATTAACCTGCGCTTGCTTTGCCTGCCCTGCTTAGGCTTATTCTTTTTTTCCCCTCTCTCCCCTCTCTGCTACCCTTCTGCTACCGGTACCTCTTCTCACTTCTGCCCTCTGCTACCCTCTCTCTCTGCTACCCTCTCTGCTACCCTCTCTGCTACCCTCTCTGCTACCCTCTCTGCTACCCTCTCTGCTACCCTCTCTAAAAGAAAGAAAGAAAACGGACAACCCAAGGGAGGGATGGGAGGACGGCACGCCGCCACCACACAGGGATTTTAAGGAGAGGGGTGTGGTGCGCTAGCCGTCGCCCACCCTTGGGCGTCCGCCTCTTCCTATCTCTCTTCGCAGTCTCTCGCAGATTCTCGCTGCAACCTTCATGCCACCTCGCGGTCGTCCCACTCTCGTCGTTCTCTCCCTTGTCGCTTCTTCCTCTGTCGCGTCGCTCTCATGACGATCGGCTGGCGACCCGCTAGGGTCGACAGTTGAGCTAGGGAGTGTGGCGATGGCCGCCCAAATGCGAACGCAGGAGATAAGATGCTTTGCGGCGACGTACCGTGGGAAGGTTCAAGTCGGCGCGGTTTCATTACAAGGCTCCTTGTCACGTGGAAGTTCTACGTGCGTCCCACGGGGTCAACAAGGCGCAGCCGAGCTGTTGGAGAGAGACAGGGGTCTCTCTCGTTGCGCGTTTCAGCAACTCCTCTGCCTCGTTCTGCGACGCCGCCGCCGCCTGCCGATCCCTTGTTCTCGCGGCTTCTTTCGCCTTTCGGCGCAACTCCGCCCTCCTCGCGGCGTATCCTGGCCCCTCGAGTCTATCGAGCTCCCCTCGCGCAAGGACGACTCTTCTGACGCCCACTACGATCATTTGCCGCCAAGTCATGTCGTTGCTCAGGTCCACTC
>NW_005194970.1:0-1177 GCF_000372725.1 Emiliania huxleyi CCMP1516
AGGGAACCCAAACAAGAGCCGTGGGACGCGGGCGTCTCTCGCAATGGACGACAACCAGGGCAGAAGGCAAGCCGGCCCTGACACGTCCCGCACATGTCCCCGTTCACAGTTGAACTAATTCTCACGGCTGTACACTGTTATCTAATTGTTTTGCCGTCCGCGAGCCCCCAGCTCGCCGGCGGCGAGAGAGATGCCACGAGGGGTCGCGGTGGCGTCCATCGCCAGGCTCCCTAGCTCAACCGACGACCCTTCGGGATCGACGGCCGATCGTCATAACTAATTCTCGGGCCGCCGTTTTTATTTCGTTCGCCCCCTCTGGAGCGGTAAAATTCCGTGCCCGTTTGCGCCTCTTTGGCCTGTGGCCTTGGAAAATTCATTTTGCGCAGAGCAGATTGTGAAGAGCTTGCCTGCGGCGAGGGCGGTCGAGTGCACCCGGAGCTAAGTGCCTCGCCGTCCTCGCAGGAGTCGCTTAGGCGGCTCCCGTGGGGTACCTGTGTTTGTGTGTTAGTGCGGACCAGGGACGGGACTTGCAAAATTCTTTCGGGTGTTATTGTTAGTGAGTGCCAGTGCGCGCCAGTCCCGTGCCCAGTGAAAGAAAGAAAGAAAGAAAACAGACAAACCAAGGGAGGGATGGAGGACGGCACGCCGCCACCACAAGTGCCCAGTGAAATTCTTTGGGACACATAAGGCGGCGTCCCGTGCCCAGTGTCGTGCGAGCGAGGCGCCGATAGAACTCTTTTATAAATAAATAAATAAAACGGACACACCAAACAAGGGGTGGGAGACGCGACAGGGGGACGAAGGGGAACGCGAGCGCGCGCGGGCTAATAAATTCTTTTTCGATTTTGGCGGCGCGTCCTTGTGCCTTACAGCGATGCAGAGCGTCCCCACCGTCGAGCCTGGCGAGCCGATGCTCCGCGCCAGCCGCGGCTCGCGAGCCCTCCGCATTGCGCCAATGCTCGCGCTGCTCGTCGGAGCCGGTCTCTTCTTCTCGCGCCCGGCCGAGCCGCCGCCGTCCGACATCAAGCTGGCTATTGGCAAGCCGTTTGTCCAGGGTATCATCTCGCTCTTCGACATGAAGGTGGACAACATATTGCTTCAGAAGCCCGAGTCGCAGTGGTCCCACTTCGCCGTCGGCATGCTCGCCTTTGACCTCCTCATCGACATCCACATGGCG
>NW_005194969.1:0-1948 GCF_000372725.1 Emiliania huxleyi CCMP1516
CGGGTCTCTCTCTGCCATAACTAAGCCAGGGTGTGGAGGAGATACATCGTGTACTTGTCGCTCTCCTTTGTCTTCACCTTGTCCGCTGACGAGACCAGACTGCCCACCTGGAGGCAGGGACTCGCGCCGGCTTGGCACGATGGGTAGGGGAGGGGGCGTCGTGACCTCACACCTCGCAGTCTCCCGCCTTTCCATCCTTCGTCTTGTAGCTGCAACCAAAGAACATCTCGTGGCCGCCCTTGGGTATCATCTCTTGGAATGTGGCGCACGCGTTCAGGCAGTCCTCGCCGACGAGGTCGCCCAGGCTCTGGGTGGTTCCCTTCACCTTTGCATCTTCCTGCATCTTGTAGGTCACCTTGGCCGGTTTGTAGAGCAGCGCGAAGTAGCCCGATTTGATCTTGTAGTCATCCTCGTCCTCCCCGCTGATGATGCACTTGTCTTTCGCCCCATCGTCCTTGTAGGTGCAGCAGAATTTCCCAGTGTAGTGGTTCTCGTCGGCGTACCTGCATTTTGCGACAACTTCTGGACGCACCGCTCGCCGAGTGTGCCATCACAGTGCGGGAGCGCACTTGAGGCAGTAGTAAGCGCAGTCGCTGTAGCGGCTCACGCCGTCCGCTTCGCCGTTGGCCACCTGCGGGGCCACGCTGCGCTCGGTGTGCGGGAACGAAGGAAAGGGCGGTGCCGTCGTCCTCGGACGACCTGGGTGCCGTCGTCCTTGCACTTGGCGAACGGGTAAACTTTGGGCTCGCCGTAGATGGGGTGCTCAGTGTTCATGTCGATATGGCCGTCCGAGCCGTCGCCACAGCAGGTGTTGTAGCAAGCGGAGCCGTCGTTCTCGGCGTACCCAAAGAGACCCTTGTGCGGCCAGGACGGACACGCATAGAAGAGCGTCCACGAGCACGAGCAGCTCTTGGAAAGCGGCAAATTTGGCCTTTCCAGCCCATTAACCCCTGGCTCGAAGCTTCCGAAGCCCGGGTCGGTCCAGCCGCCGAGGTCGCCTGGCTTGAAGCCGTCGTCAGGGCTCCAAGGCAGCGTGTCTGGGTCGTCGGTTGGGCTGGGCGTGTCGCAACAGTGATGGAAGCACGGTGAGCCGTCGTCCTCGGCGCGGCCGTTGATGCCGACATTACCCCAGTCGGGGCAGGCCCAGAAGAGCGTCCACTCGCAAGAGCACTGCTCTGCTCCGAACGCGCCATCGATGCCGCGCGACACAAAGCCCATGATAGGAGCGACCAGCCCGCCGCCGTCCTCCTCGTGGCCGGGGCCGTAGTACGGGTCGCGAAGCGCAACCGGTCCAGGTTTCGCTTCCTATCATGAGCAGCGGGCCAAAGGGAATGGGGACTAGTCCGACGTACGAATGCGCCACGCTGCCCGGCGTTTCTCACTTTCCGGGACAGCCCCGCCCTTGTGAGGCAGGAAAGTGACGGCTACCCCGTACGCCCTGGTGCTGCTACCCCGACGCCGACCGCCCATTCCCCCCTCCTCGTTCCCCCCTCGAATGCTCTGGACCCCGACAAGCCGCCCGACGTTGGGCCTCTGCCCCGCACGCTCCCGCCCCTCTGCCCCTCACACACACCCAGGCCCGACATGCACATACAAGACAAACCCGGCGTCCTGCTCTCAAAAGAAAAGAAAAAATGGGAAGGAGGAGACCAGCGGGGGAGACTCCCCGCCTATGCAACACCCCAGAGAGGGGCTGCCATCGCCGAAGCTGTGCCTAAGCATAACTCCCAAACCCGCAGCGGCCCGGGGGGCCTTGGGGGCAGCCTGCCGGACCGCTGTTGCACGGGGCCAATTTATTTTTGGGCAATTTATGGCCAATTTATTTTTGGCCAATTTATTTTTTGTTCGCTGGCGTCTGGGCGGCGTTTGCACTTCGACATGGATCCCGAGGAGGCGGCCCTCGTGTCGGCGATCCAGGCGGAGGACACCAGCGACGAGGCTATCAAAG
>NW_005194969.1:33438-44971 GCF_000372725.1 Emiliania huxleyi CCMP1516
ACGAGCGAGAGGTGGAGCAGCGGCCGCAGCCGTCGGCGGCTGGCGGCGTCAGAGGCGGTGAGGATGGCCTCCGATCCGCGAGCGAGTGCACCGAGCACCGCCTGCAGCGCGGCGATGACCCAGGGTGCGTCGATCACTCGTCGCCGGACGTCGAGCAGGACGGCGACCCTGTACTCTGAATAGACCCAGCCAACGGCGCCGCTCGTGCCGAGTGGCGCCGAGTCGTTGTCCGAGGACGGATCGAGGCCACGAAACGCCCGAGTGCGGGCCTCACTCATCGTCTGAGCAACGGTGGGGCCTTCGTCGGCTCTCCAAAAAACAATTTTCAAAAGAATTCAATGCAGCGAACTCTCTCGCACACGCGAGAACAAGGGACCGGCAGGCGGCGGCGTCGCAGGACGAGACAGAAGAGAACGACGCGACAGAGGAGGAAATGACAAGGGAGAGAACGACGAGAGTGGGACGACCGCGAGGTGGCATGAAGGCTGCAGCGAGAAGCGGCGAGAGACTGCGAAGAGAGATAGGAAGAGGCAGACCCCCTAGGGTGGGCGACGGCTAGCGCATCACACACCTCTCCTTAAAAAATCCCTGTGTGGTGGCGGCGTGCCGTCCTCCCATCCCTCCCTTGGGTTGTCTGTTTTCTTTCTTTCTTTCAGAACACAGGTTCGACACAGGTACCAAAAGAGGCACAGCCTGCGACGGACCTTTAGAAGGCGCCGTCGGTGGTGTGAGGTTATCGAGGTGGATATCCTTTGGCCGCTTTGGGTAGCGCGGTAAGCAAAGAAGAATTTAAAGAACAACTCTCTCTCACAGCAGACAGGCTCGACACAGGTGCAAACTGGCGCGTGCTAGCACTATCACAGGCACACCAAAAGAAGAATTTTCGGACCTCCAAGTGCTCCAAGGATCTCCCTTGCACGGGAACCTCCGCCCCTGAAAGCTAAAAAAACGCAAGCGCCCACGCCACGACCTACCGCCATGCAAAGCCGACCGCGAATCTCCTGGTCAGGGCCGCCCACACAGGTCGAACCGCGGCCCATGAACTGCATCTGCGTCAGCATGGACGGCTTCGCCTCCTCGCCGCGTGCTAGGGTCTCGGCCCGACCCAAGCTGCGTCCGCGGGGATCAAGCCGCCATCTCGCTCATCCTACCCTACGCTCTCGGCACGCAGCACAAGCCGGCGTGTCGTCCCGCCCCTCCCGTCCGGCACAGCCGCCACCCGCGCCACTGCTGCCACGGTGAGGGCGAGCCTGCGCCGCTCCGCCTCGGAGGCTGGCGCGAGGCGCTCGACGATCAGGTCGATGCGCCCGCCGCCGTCCGCCGCGAGCGCATCTCTCACCCGCTGCTTTTCCGCGAGTGTTGGTTGCGCCTCGCTTGCAACGTGGCCTGGGCTGTTGATGCTCGAGTCGGTAGCCGGCGCGTCAAGATGAGCGGTGGCCGGAGCGGTGGAGGCGGCATGCTGGTCGGCTGGACCTCTGGCAGAAGGCTCAGGAGGGCCTCTCGCGGCAGGGGTGGCGGTAGCAGGGCTGGCGGAGTCGGCAGATTCTGGATCAATAGCACTCGCCGTGGGGACGGCGGTTACAGGCTGGTCAGCGAGATCGGAAGCGGCGGTTGTGTCGGTGGTGTCTGCTGTGAGGTCGAGCGGAGCGGCGCTGTTGGAAGAGGCGGCATGAACTGAAGTGTGAGGAGGAAGGCGCTTTTGGGAACGGGAGGCAGCCCTTTGCACTTGGTTGGTTTGCGCCGTCTCGCCACGTGCCACCTCCGCCTTGCTGGGCGGTGCACGGCTGGTGCGCTCCTCTGGCACGCGGCCACTGCCACCGGGTGCACCAAATTTCTCCTTCAGAACGAGGACGCCAACTAGCTTCCGCTCGGAGATGTGAGCGAGCCGCCTCCCGACGGGCCGGTACTCTAGATCACACGCCGCGGCAATGGCGGTGTCAAGCTGCTGATGCTCTGCCTTGCTTCGCGGACGAAACAAGGCACGGAGCTGTGTCACCTCCACCCAGCCCCGGGGCGCAGTGGCAAGGAGCGTGACGACCGCACTGGCCGATATGGATTGAGGGAAATCCTTCGGCCACTCCGCTTGGTAGCTCGCTGGGCGCCCTCGCGTGGCGATCTTGGTCTGCTGTGACCTGTCGCGAAACGCGCCACGCCGAACGCGCCGGCCGGGACTGTTACAGCACAGCCTTGTTATGAGAAGAAAAACGCGCGCGCTATGCGCTGGTCTGTGAGAGGTTGAGGTGCGAGCCCTGGAGGCCCTGGGGATGGGGGGAGACAGCGCATGCACATGCACATGCATGTATCTGTCTGTGATCTGTGAGGGTCCGCCCGCAGGCGGGCATTTTCAGTGTATGTAGCTCTTAGTCTTACGTACATTCCCGTAGGAGGACTCTGCTGACAGGGATTGCGAAGAGGAGCGACCCGAAGGGTTACTTTATCGATTTGTATATCTACTGCAGGCTCTCTCTCTCTCTCTCTTCTCTCTCTCTCTCTCTCTCTCTCTCTCTCTCTCTCTCTCTCTCTCTCTCTCTCTCTCTCTCTCTCTCTCTCTCTCTCTCTCTCTCTCGGTCGCGCTCACTCCCGCGGGCGCGGCGGTCGCCACCGATCCGGACGCGGCCATGGCGGCCCTCGCGGCCGGCGCGCACGCCGCTGAGCCTGCTGGAGGTGCCACTCGAGCGGCGAGGCGAGTCATGAGCGAGGGAGGTGCCTCACCAGCGGACTTGCCGAGCGGAGCTGGTCGTCGCCCCGCGGCATGCTGGCGCATCGGTACCTACTCGCTAGGGCTGCACAGTTTTGAGCGACACATCGAGCAGGGAGGAGAAGCGCGGGCTCCGCCTAGCGCAGTCACTCTGTCATTCGAACACCAGCACCACCGCGGGCGGTGCTTCGGGCGGCGCGACGCCACCTGCCGCCGGGGCCGGGCGGGAGGGTATGAGAGCTGGCCCACGACGCGTTTTCAGCCAGTAGATGCACGCGGGGGGCGCTCACGGGCGGCCGGCAGAGGCGAAAACGCTCTGGGGCGCAGATCGCACAGTGGGTTCTACAAGCGGGCCCGCTGGGGTCGCCTCGTGAATAAACGAGTATAAAGAGCGGTGGGAATGTATGCGCCCGGAGCAAGAGAAGATCTTGCGCAAATGTGTACAGACGAACCCGTCACCGTGGGATCCGTGGACATAGCACGCTTGTAATAAATAAACAAAGTGCAATGGAAAATCCAAAATCCAAATCGCAAACATAGAAACCCAAACACACACAGCCACGTGGCATAGGAGAGCAGGAGGTGAAAGGAGGTCAGCACAACTTCCAAGGACGCACGAGCGAGAAGCACAGCAGAGCAGACAGATGACGATCACCACCCAGCACACGACCGCCAACTCTCCGGCGCAGGCCGCGAAAAACCGAGTCCGGGGGCCGACGGTCGCGGCGCGCCGGCGCGGCGCAGTGGACGCAGCCCGGTTCGCAGCTTCGCGAGCTACGGGGGCGGCCACGGCACGGCCCGGTGGCCGCCCCCGCAATGAGGCCAAGCGGTGGGCATCCGGCAAAAGCCGCAAGACGGGATTCGCGAAGGCGCGGGCCACCTTCCGCGGCGGAGGCCGCGGTAGCGCGGCGGCTGCGGAGAGGCACGACAGCATGATGACAAAAGCACGCTGGCGGGGCACCGAGGCAATCGCAAGGGAGACCCCAGCGGGCTCTTTGTCGGTCGCATCGATGCCGCAACGCAAGGACTACGCAAATGACGCCGAGCACCACGGCAAGTTCCAGGTGTGGCTCCAGGCAGGCAGCTTCCAAGGCAAGGCGCGTGATGGAATAAAAACGGGCACGCCAAACGAGGGGTGGGAGAAGGACCCTCGAGCGCGAGGTCGTCGACGAGCTGCTCTCGATCTTGCCGCTGATGGACGACGAGCTGCTCTCGATTGGGCAGCGCTGCGTCGTGTCGGGCCTCGCCTCGCGCGCCGAGCTAAACGGCCGCGGCGGCAGCATCGTCGGCTATGACGCACAGTCCGGCCGGCATATCGTGAAGGTGGATGGGCAGGAGGGCAGCAGCAGCTTCTCGCTCAGAGCGGCGAACGTCGGTGCCGCCGCCGCCGAATCGTCGCTCGAGCCATCTCGGATGGCGCCGGTCACCGTGCGGAGAGCGTGGCGCTCGTACCTAACGGACACCTCTCTACTGTGAGATGGGTAAATGCTATCCGCGCTATTTTTAATATCAATTTAATATGTAATATCTAATTAAAAGGTGTTAAAGGGGAAAATAACAACCCTCAAGGTAATAAATACAACGGACATCCCAAGCTAGGGCTGGGTCGAGGACAGACACGTCCCCACCTTTGCAGGATTTTGCAAAAGCGAGGGGGGAGGGCGCATCGCCTCGTTTGAAAGAAAGAAAGAAAACACACAACCCAAGGGAGGGATGGGAGAACGGCACGCCGCCACCACACAGGGATAATAAAATAAATAAATGAAACGGACACACCAAACAAGGGGTGGGAGAATAAAATAAATAAAACGGGCACGCCAAACGAGGGGTGGGAGAAGGACAGACAGGGTCCCCACCTGCACGAGCAGGATCTTGTAAGGACGATCAGGGACACAGGGGAACGGGAGCGGGGAGCGCATCGCGACACGGAGGGGGGCTGGACAACGGACATCCCAAGCTAGTCGCACACCTGTCGTTGGTGGTCAGTGAAGATGGTCTCTGTGCAGCGCTCGGCGGAGCCGACGCGAGAGAAGTGCCGCCTGAACGCCATGCGTTCAGGCGCTGTTTGAATGTGTAGACACGTAGCACGCTTGTGCTGTGCTGTGGGTTGGGCCAATTTTTTCTTTTTCTTGCTCGCGGCTGTTTGACTAGAGCCAAAACACGTGATTCACCTCTAGAGCTCGCTCTCACCTCCTCGGAGCCTCAGCCAAAATCTGTCGCTCCAGTGCCGTCGTCCGGGCCCACGGCCGGCTCGCCATATCGATTTCCACTCGCCCGATGCGCTCGGTCTCTGCTGACGGCTGCCGCAAGAGCGGCTGGCTCACGACAGCGTCTTGCCGGTTGTCGGATGGGAGAGTACAGGACGTCTGGAGTGTAACTGTGTACGTGAGATCGGTCTTGGTAACAAGCACAGTCGGTCTATCGAAGCGATGCACTCGTTTCCGTTGCCCTTCGAGCTTGACACAGAGCTCAGCGCGCCCCGCAAAACAGGAAGAGCCGTCCGGCAAGAAGATCTCGATAGGGAGCGAGAACCGTTAGAGGTGCTCCGAGAGGTATCAAGACTCCGTCATGACGCGGTAAGATCACTCCAAAAATGACCGCGCAGATGTCGGATCTCGTTGAGATATCTTGCAAAATCTGCTCTTCCCGAGCCGGCAGCACGCAGAGAGTCGCAGAAAGGCTACGAGTGCTCGACGAGTTTTGAGACCTGCGCGGTCAAACCTGGGGGGAACTGACCGCATCAGGACGGACGTCGGAAACCTGCGTGAGCACCTTTGACGGTTCTCGCTCCCTATCGAGCTCTTCTTGCCGGACGGCTCTTCCTGTTTTGCCGGCACAGAGTTCCGTGCAAGCCGTCCAGCGTGACGTGACGAGTATATCGCTTCGACGGATCGACCGTGCTTGTTATCAAGACTGATATGACGTACACAGTGACACATCAGACGACACATATTCTCCCACCCGCCGGGCCGCAAAACGCTCTCGACAAGAGCCACACAAAGCTACCCGCACGGCAAGCCGCTCGTCGGACAGGCGTGCTCGATCGATGTCGGAGAGCCAAGGACAAGCCCGGAGGGCAGCCACGCAGAGTGGCGCCACTTCTCGAGCGTCGGCTTGCGCCGGAGCGCCGCAGCCAACCGTGCAGCGAGCGAGTCGGACAGACCCCGCTAATCCGCCTCCACGGTTGACTGGCCCCCCCCGGCCGGGGGGGGGGGGGGGGGGAAGCCGGACACTTGCAGAGCGTCTGAATTCGGACGCCTGTGCCACCCTCCACACACTACATACCACACACAGTGTACTAGCACGGCGCATCCTGCGCCGTGCCCCCGATGTCAATACTCGAGCTTCCTTGTGCTCTCAATCTTGTCACGGTCCTACGTCCCTTGCGAGCGTTTGCGTGAAGCAGTGATTTGATCCTTTACAGTCCTACATAGAGCCAGCCACCCTCCGGCTCTGAGCCTCCGCGCTCAAACGTGGTACCTCCGGTGAGGTGCACTCCACCCCCGAGGTCATGGCGGACATCTCCGCCACGCCCAGCAGCGAAAAAATGACCAATCTCATCACCGACTCTTCTGGCGATCCCGTCACTCTCGACGACAACCTCGGCCTGCGCCCTCGCGCCCGCGCCGTCTCCGGCCTGCGCCCCTGCGCCCGCGCCATCTTCGGCTCAGCGCCGCCCATCATCCAGCTCGCCCTCTCCATCGCCACCTCCATCTTTGTCGTCACCGTCAACTTTGTCCACTACTTTCTCACTGCCGCCCGCCGGCTCGTTGTGCGCGCTCGCGAGCGGTTCACCGCCGCTTGCGCTCTCTCTGCGGCCTGCGTGGCCCGCGCCAAGACTCGCGTCGCCTTCGGCTCCGGAGTCTACTGGTACTGCGTTTTCACCATCCTGCTCACCGTCACCCTCGCCGTCGCTGTTTCTGGACCAACACCAGTGCCAGTCCCCGCAGAGCCGCTTCCAGACATGATCTCCATCAACGGCGGCTGCCATTTTGCGCTCACCAGCTCCTCTGCATCAGCACAGCCTCCAGGAAGGCCGCCAGGCGCTCCCGGAAGGCAGCCCGATGGATGGTTTACAACCGTCCTCACAGGTCCGTCCATCAACAACATCATCGCCGAGACCCGGCGCAGCTCAACTTCAACTTCAAATCACCCACCCTACCCCAGTCCCAAGCGAGGGTGCCGACGATGCGGACCATCTCGTGTTGGGGGGGTTGCTTCGGTCGAGTCTACCGGTCGCCGCCCAGCTCCGTTGCCGTCAGCTGCCCCTTGCCTCCTTCACTACTGCCATCGGCTGCGGGCCGGCGCCGACGCCTCCTGTCGGACCTCTCCTCCGGGGCGGCGACCGTGGGGGGGCCCGGGGGAAGGGGGCGCAGCCCCCGACCTGGCTGCCGAGGCGCCAGCCGAGGCTGCCATACAAGAGGACGAGGCGACAGCCGAGGCCACTACCCAGGGAGCCGAGGGCGACAGCCGAGGCCGCCGCCCACAAGGCCAACCAACCAGCTGAGGTCTCTGCCCAAACGGAGGCCGAGGCGCCAGTCACAGCCGCCCCAGCCAAGGCGCCAGCCGCCGCCGCCACACGCAAGCTCTGGTGGAACCTTTTTCAGAATTTGCTACATCAGCGCCGTCGCCGTCAGCTGTACCGTCGAGGACTCAAGTCTCGCCTTCGTCTTCGAGCGTGATGCCTCGCCTCGCACGGCCGGCGCTCGTCTCGCCAGTGCTCAAGACTCCTGCGCCAACCTCGACTCCGAGCGGACGTGCTCTGCCGCCTCCGCCGGAGCCGAGCGATCGGCCAGCGCCTCTGCCGCCAGCGCCGTCGCCGTCGGCTCTACCATCGAGGACTCAAGTCTCGCCTTCGTCTTCGAGCGTGTTACCTCGCCCCACATGTCCGGCGCTCTTCAGACCAGCGCGCGAGACGCCTGCGCCGCCCTCGACTCCGAGCCGCGAGCGGACGTGCTCTGCCGCCTCCGCCGTAGCCGAGCGATCGGCCAGCGCCTCTGCCGCCAGAGCTGTCGCCGTCGGCTGTACCGTCGAGCAAGGCGTCGCCACCGTCAAGTGCGCTGCCTCGCCTCGCACGGCCGGCGCTCTTCTGGCCAGCGCGTGAGATGCCTGCCTGCGCCGCCCTCGACTACGACTGGGCGCGCCCTGCCGCCGCCTCCACCGTAGCCGAGCTCTCCGCCAGCGCCTCCGCCACCAGCGCCGTCGCCGCCGCCGTCACCGTCGAGTACTCGAGTCTCGCTTCCGTCATCGAGAGTGACAACTCACATCGCACGCCAGTGCTTCACAAATCAGCTTTCATAGCTTACCTCCGGCTCCGCGCCGCGCCTCGCCTCCGTCAAGGGCGACCTCGGCCTGCGCCCTCGCGCCCGCGCCTTCTCCGGCTCCGCGCCGCGCCTCGCCCCCGTCAAGGGCGACCTCGGCTTGCGCCCTCGCGCCCGCGCCTTCTCCGGCTCCGCGCCGCGCCTCGTTGAGCGTTGGTGCGGGGGATGCAGCACGAAGCAGCTGGCACGTCGCCTGCCGACGCGCCGCTGCTCGGCCAGCGCGTCGAGCTCGGCGGGCTCTCCTCCCGCCCCGAGCTGAACGGGCAGCGGGGCGTGGCGCGGAGCTTCGAGGGCGGGCGGTACGCTGTGGCGCTCGAGGGCGGCGAGAGCGTGCGGGTGCGGCCGGGTAATCTGTCGCCAGCGGTGTCGAGCGGTGGCGTGGCAGTCTCCGATGCGGTCATCGTGGCGGCTGAGCGTGGCGAGGAGGAGGCGGTGCTGGCGTGGCTTGAGGGCGGCGGGCGGGCCAACGCGACGTACGAGAGAGGCGAGGTGAGCGGCCTCACGCTGCTGATGTGCGCCGCCATGTACGGCCACGAGCGGTTGGTCGAGCTGCTGCTCCGGCACGGGGCTAAGGTCAACCTGCAGAACAGCATCGGAAGCACCGCGCTGCTGCTCGCCGCCAACCAAGGCCACGAGCGGGTGGTCGATTTGCTGATCCAGCGCGGCGCGGAGGTCAACTTGCAGAGCAGCAAAGGTGTCACCGCGCTGATGACCGCCGCCCTCTTCAACCACCCCGCCGTCGTGCGGCGCTTGCTGCGGGCGGGCGCAGACACGGCGGCGCGCAATGTACGCGGCAGCACGGCGCCGCAGCTGGCCAAGGAGAAGGGCAACGCCGAGTGCGTCGAGGCTTTCAAGAAGCACTTTCAGGAGGTGGTGGCGGGACGGCCCGCGGCGACGGCAGCCGGAGGCAGAGGCGCAGGCGGCGCTTCCTCCGGCGGCGCTTCCTCGGCTGGATCGAGAGTCGCGAAGACGCCATCTCCAGCGGCGGCGGCGGGGCGGGCGTCGAGCGGTGTCGTGGCAGCCCCCGATGCGATCGTGGCAGCGGCTGAGCGAGGCGAGGAGGAGGCGGTGCTGGCGTGGCTTGAGGGCGGCGGACGGGCCAACGCGACATACGAGAGATGCGAGGTGAGCGGCCTCACGCTGCTGATGGGCGCCGCCGTCAACGGCCACGAACGGGTGGTAAAGTTGCTGCTCCGACGTGGGGCTGAGGTCAATCTGCAGAGCAGCACCGGCTGGACCGCGCTGATGGCCGCCGCCAACAACGGCCGCGAGCGGGTGGTCGACTTGCTGATACGGCGCGGCGCTGAGGTCAACCTGCAGAACAGCCACAGCGGCACCGCGCTGATGGGCGCCGCCGACAAAGGCCACGAGCGGGTGGTCGACTTGCTCATGCAGCACGGCGCGGAGATCAACCTGCAGGACAGCGACGGCCGCACCGCGCTGATGGCCGCCGCCGGCCAAGGCCACGAGCGGGTGGTCGAGCTGCTGCTGCGGCACGGCGCTGAGGTCAACCTGCAGAGCAGCGACGGCCTCACCGCGCTGACGTGCGCCGCTTTCTTCGGCCACCCCGCGGTCGTGCGGCGCTTGCTGCGGGCGGGCGCAGATGCGACGGCGCGCGGTGCGAGCGGCAAGACGGCGCTGCAGTGGGCCAAGGAGCAGGGCCACACCGAGTGCGTCAAGGTCTTGTCGGAGGCGGCGGCGGCTGCAGACGGCCGGGCAGGGGCGGGCGGCGCTTCCTCGGGCGCGGCAGCGGCAGCTGTGGACGCGCCGCTGCTCGGGCAGCGAGTCGTGCTCGGCGGGCTCTCGGCCCGCCCCGAGCTAAACGGGCAGCGGGGCGTGGCGCGGAGCTTCGAGGGCGGGCGGTACGCTGTGGCGCTCGAGGGAGGCGGCGAGAGCGTGCGGGTGCGGCCGGGTAATCTGTCGCCAGCGGTGTCGAGCGGTGTCGTGGCAGCCCCCGATGCGATCGTGGCGGCGGCTGGGCGAGGCGAGGAGGAGGCGGTGCTGGCGTGGCTTGAGGGCGGAGGGCGGGCCGACGCGACGTACGAGAGAGGCGAGGTGAGCGGCATGACGCTGCTGATGCGCGCCGCCAACAACGGCCACGAGCGGGTGGTCGAGCTGCTGCTGCGGCACGGCGCGGAGATCAACCTGCAGAACAGCAAACGCGGCACCGCGCTGATGTTCGCCGCCATCTTCAACCAACTCGCCGTCGTGCGGCGCTTGCTGCGGGCGGGCGCAGATGCGACGGCGCGCGCTGAGAACGGCAAGACGGCGCTGCAGCTGGCCAAGGAGATGGGCCACGCCGAGTGCGTCAAGGTCTTGTCGGAGGCGGTGGCGGCGGCGGAGGGCCGAGTAGGGACGGGCGGCGCTTCCTCTGGCGCGGCAGCGGCAGCGGTGGACGCGCCGCTGCTCGGACAGCGAGTCGTGCTCGGCGGGCTCTCTTCCCGTCCCGAGCTGAACGGGCAGCGGGGCGTGGCGCAGAGCTTCGAGGGTGGGCGGTATGCTGTGGCGCTCGAGGGTGGCGGCGAGAGCGTGCGGGTGCGGCCGGGTAATCTGTCGCCAGTGGCGGCGGAGTGGGCGTCGAGCGGTGTCGTGGCAGCCCCCGATGAGGTCATCGCAGCGGCTGGGCGAGGCGACGAGGCTGCGGTGCTGGCGTGGCTCGACAGTGGCGGGCGGGTCGACGCGACGTACAAGCAAGGCGAGCGGAGCGACTTTACGCTGCTGATGGTCGCCGCCGGCACAGGCCACGAGCGGGTGGTCGACTTGCTGCTGCGGCGCAGCGCTGAAGTCGACCTGCAGAACGGCGAGGGCGACACCGCGCTGATGCTCGCCGCCAACCAAGGCCACGAGCGGGTGGTCGAGCTGCTGCTGCGGCACGGCGCTGACGTCAACCTGCAGGACATCAAAGGCTACACCGCGCTGATGTACGCCGCCTTCTATAACCGCCCCGCCGTCGTGCGGCGCTTGCTGCGGGCGGGCGCAGATGCGGCGCGCACTGTTGACGGCAAGACGGCGCTTCAATGGGCCAAGGAGCAAGGCCACGCCGAGTGCGTGCGCGCCCTCGAGGAGCACTCGTCGACCGCAGCAGAGGCTGAAGGGGAGACGGCGGTCGCAGAACCAGCCGAACACGCCGCGGCGGCCGCACGCGAGGCGGCAGCGGCAGCGGAGGCGGCGGAGGCGCGCGGTGCTGCCGAGGCGGCGCTGCGCGAGGCGGTTGAGGCGTGCGAGCGAGGCGACGCCGATCTCGAGGCGCTCAGGGCGGCGATCAATACGCATACCCAGGTCGCCGACGGCTCGGAGGCGCTGCGGGCGGCGCGGCGGCTGCGCGACGAGCTGGCGGAGCGAAAGATCCGCGAGGCCAGGGCGCTGAAGCGGCAGCGGCAGAAGGAGGAGAAGGCGGCGGCGGCGGCAGCGCGGGCGGCGGAGCGGGCGGCGGAGCAGGCGGAGGAGGCGCGGGCCGCAGAGGAGGCGGCGCGGGCGGCTGAGGAGGCGCGAGTGGCGGAGGAAGCGGATCGGG
>NW_005194968.1:0-1177 GCF_000372725.1 Emiliania huxleyi CCMP1516
GTGGGCGGCGGGGGGTCGTCGTCCAACATATGTATATATATCGCAAGGCTAGACGCAGCCGACCCGGCGAAATTCTTTTTTTGGTGTACCTGTGTAAGTGCCAGTGCGCGCCAGTCCCGTGCCCAGTGTTGTGCGAGGGAGTTTTGTTGTAACATTCTTTTTTGGCATGGAGACGCAAAGAAGCAAGCCCGCCTCCGTCCGGCTCGGCGACGGTGCAGCTCTCACGCCTTCTCGACCACGGGATCGAACGCCGGGACTGGTCGCCCCGCCGCGGATCCAAGTTTCATCGGAGGACGGGTAAGGCTTTTGGCGTGTCTTTCGTTCGATTTGTTTGTTGCACTTGCACGTTCGCTTACCGCGAAGACGCGAACGACCTGTCCTCGAACCTGCCAAAACGCAAAAAGTGGCCGCTCGAACGAGCTGCGTGCAGCTCCTGCCGCCGCACATGGGCGATACTGTGCCACTGCTGAAACCACACCCTATATACGAGGGAATACTAGTTGGAACACGAATGTGACAGGACCATCGGGTCCTTCAGCCACCAAAGCGAGATCACCCAAGAGCAGCTGAGCGGTCTGCCTCTGGCCTCGCCTCCCTCTCCTCCAGGCATTCGTGGCATCCTGTATGGGTCGTCTAGAGTATCTTGACCCCAGACAAGGTTATGGGAGCGGCCATAACAGGTGTTATGGCTGTTATGGCCGGCTGCTCATAACACCCCATACCACCTCATAACACCTCATACCGAAAATGGGCAAAAACGGGGTGATTTTGGTCATCCGTCAAAATATCTGAAGATCCTACTATAGGATTCTCCCCAAACCTTGCTCAGCTGATCCAGCCTGGGGGGAAGGCCAGCCCTGGGCAAAGAAACCAGCACCTCATCGGGCTTCCCTGAGCGTCACAGCTCGGTGATCGCGCCGGCCGGACACCACTGTAACGTCCGTTCCGGGCATTTGAACGCGACCTTCGGGGGCAAAGACATGGGCTCTATGGCTCAGACTGGACTCCTCTTGGTCCCTTCTGATGCCCTACCTAGGCCACACCTGGGCCTTACCTGGGGTCCTAGGGGCCGGGCAGGGTTTGCCCCCCCAACTGGCCCGAAGGACCTTAACTTGAGGGCAAAAGAGAAAATATGTGGCGATCGATGCCGAACTCGCGCGCGGCAGCGCGCGCGAAG
>NW_005194967.1:0-1176 GCF_000372725.1 Emiliania huxleyi CCMP1516
TACATATCATACCCCGCAGGAGTCGAACCTGGTGCATGTACAATGGTCGGGGTCTACTTTGCAAGAAGTCTGACCCCCAGAAAGGGAACACAGCCCGCTCTCTTTTCTCCCAGTAACCTACCCACGCGGAGGCGCGGGGTCGAGAGGCGCGGAGGCGCGGGGTCGAGAGGCGCGGAGGCGCGGGGTCGAGAGGCGCGGAGGCGCGGGGTCGAGAGGCGCGGAGGCGCGGGGTCGAGAGGCGCGGAGGCGCGGGGTCGAGAGGCGCGGAGGCGCGGGGTCGAGAGGCGCGGAGGCGCGGGGTCGAGAGGCGCGGAGGCGCGGGGTCGAGAGGCGCGGAGGCGCGGGGTCGAGAGGCGCGGAGGCGCGGGGTCGAGAGGCGCGGAGGCGCGGGGTCGAGAGGCGCGGAGGCGCGGGGTCGAGAGGCGCGGAGGCGCGGGGTCGAGAGGCGCGGAGGCGCGGGGTCGAGAGGCGCGGAGGCGCGGGGTCGAGAGGCGCGGAGGCGCGGGGTCGAGAGGCGCGGAGGCGCGGGGTCGAGAGGCGCGGAGGCGCGGGGTCGAGAGGCGCGGAGGCGCGGGGTCGAGAGGCGCGGAGGCGCGGGGTCGAGAGGCGCGGAGGCCCGGGGTCGAGAGGCGCGGAGGCGCGGGGTCGAGAGGCGCGGAGGCGCGGGGTCGAGAGGCGCGGAGGCGCGGGGTCGAGAGGCGCGGAGGCGCGGGGTCGAGAGGCGCGGAGGCGCGGGGTCGAGAGGCGCGGAGGCGCGGGGTCGAGAGGCGCGGAGGCGCGGGGTCGAGAGGCGCGGAGGCGCGGGGTCGAGAGGCGCGGAGGCGCGGGGTCGAGAGGCGCGGAGGCGCGGGGTCGAGAGGCGCGGAGGCGCGGGGTCGAGAGGCGCGGAGGCGCGGGGTCGAGAGGCGCGGAGGCGCGGGGTCGAGAGGCGCGGAGGCGCGGGGTCGAGAGGCGCGGAGGCGCGGGGTCGAGAGGCGCGGAGGCGCGGGGTCGAGAGGCGCGGAGGCGCGGGGTCGAGAGGCGCGGAGGCGCGGGGTCGAGAGGCGCGGAGGCGCGGGGTCGAGAGGCGCGGAGGCGCGGGGTCGAGAGGCGCGGAGGCGCGGGGTCGAGAGGCGCGGAGGCGCGGGGTCGAGAGGCGCGGAGGCGCGGGGTCGAGAGGCGCGGAGGCGCGGGGTC
>NW_005194966.1:0-1176 GCF_000372725.1 Emiliania huxleyi CCMP1516
GAGCCGCCGCAGTCGCGCCGGGTAGCAAATTAGAGATCGGGAATGGATTCTTTTGTTGGAGCATCTGAATTGCGAGAGAGAGAGAGAGAGATTTTTAGCAATACACACTTTTCTTTTGGTGTACCTGTGTTAGTGACAGTGCGCGCCAAAGAAAGAAAGAAAGAAAACGGACAACCCAAGGGAGGGATGGGAGGACGGAGCGCCAGTCCTGTGGCAAGAATTTTCTAAAATTCTTTACGGAAAGCAACACCCGCCCGTTTTGCCGCGCGTTTTGCCCCGCGCGTTTTGCCCCGCGCGTTTTGCCCCGCGCGTTTTGCCCCGCGCGCTTTGCCCCCGCACCCGAATGTCGGAGCGGCTCTCGCCGCTTGTGTCTCTGCTGCGCAGCTGGCTCGAGAAGCTCTTAGCTTGGGGGCCGCTCACATCGCTGGAGGCCAATACATTGACCGTTCTCGCTTGCGCAAACAGCGATTCCGTCTAAGTTAGGTTGTGTAAACCCCCTAAGTCGCTGTTGGTGTTGCCCTGTTGCACGGCGGTGCAGTGTACTTTTAGCTTACTGGGAGAAAGGGAGAGGGGGTTGTGTTCTCTAGGCCCCTAGGGGCCCTACGCGCGGCGTGAGAGCTCGGAAGCAGTACACGGTGTAGAATGCGCATCGTGTACGCCATCTACGGTCGGGCGCAGTCGTCGCGGCTGGACCTTTGGAAATCGACGTGGCTCGAAAACAAGTCGTATGTCTTCATCCCCGATCATCCTCACGGCGAGTGGCAGCATCTGCATCACGCTCCCAGTGGCGGAGACCAGAAGTCGGGGCAGCGGTTTTCCACGGATGCCAACATGCTTTGGGCGGTTTACGAGGCCAATCGCACTTTGGCGGCCTACGACTGGATCTTCGCCAGCGACGACGATACCCTCCCCTTTGAAACAACGCTTGCGCGGCATGTGGAGAGGCGCGACCCCGCTGAACGCGCCCTCCTCGGCGTTTCGGTCGGTGGCACTGAGCAGCAATTCCGAGGCGGCAGCACCTCGCACCTGGTGGCGTGCACCTCCAACATGACGCTGTGCCGCAATCCGGCGGTCATCAGCGAGGGAAGCGACTGCTGCGTCTGCCCGGTGTCGAGCCAGGGCGGGCGATGGCTATATGACGAACGCAACGGGACTGCGCGCTACCATCCGAGCCAG
>NW_005194965.1:0-1176 GCF_000372725.1 Emiliania huxleyi CCMP1516
CAATGGAGCGATCCTAGGGATGAGGATAATGTCCACATGCCGATGGTGCGTTAAGTTGGATAACTGACTCCGGATAACCGCCTGAAGTCAGCGACCCAGAGATGGACCAAGAGGGTTTCCGCCCGGGTGAGACATCATTGATGTCTCTATTGTACTCTCCGGGTTACCCCATCAGGCTTGTTGCAGTACCATAGCGTAGGGGAGGGTGGGTGCTAGTACACCTTTGCAAAGCCCGTCTTAATTAACTAGGCTAATTAAGAGTTAATTAAGAGTTAATTAAGTACACCTTTGCAAAGCCCGTCTTGCTGCGGGTCGAGAGGTGCAGGCGCAGCCCCTGAGCGTCGCCGAGCAGCGCCTGCGGCCGCGACCACGCCGATCGGCGCGTGGCATCTCGGCATCTCGGCGGCATCTCGGCGGCATCTCGGCGGCATCTGGGCGGCATCTTAGCCGCATCTTCGCCGCATCTTCGCCGCATCTTTCGCCGCATCACGGCCGCATCTCGGGGCGCATCTCGCAAGCGTGCCTGGCCGCGCGCCGTCAGCGCGTAGAACGCCTTGCCCTCGCTCGCCCTTGCCTTGGTCTCCCCGGCCGGCTCGAAGAAGGCGCCCTCGATCCTGCCCTCGCGCGAGAGCGCCGTCACGATGGAGTGCCTGGGGAGAGATGCGGAGAGAGATGCGGAGAGATGGGGAGAGAGGGGACACACCGCGTGCCTTGAGCCCCCGTGTGAGTTCCCCGGGTGCGCGACAACATGTGCACATGCACGTGCACGTGCATGTGCGTGTGCGTGTGCATGTGACGTGCATGTGCATGTCATGTGCAGCACGTGCATGTGCATGTCATGTGCATGTGCGTGTGCGTGTTATGTGTGGCCCCCTCTCCCCGGGCCCCGCCGGTGCTTTCGCTCTGCCCTTCTACGGCCGAGCGCCGGCTGATGTCGATGGCGTGCGCCTCCGTCGCCTGCAGAGAGGCGAGGGCGTGTGACGGAGTGCTTTTGGGGGTGTGAGAGCACGTGCTTTGTCCGGTAATGTCCGCGAATGGGAGGGCACTTGTGACGAGGCATGATGGAGGGCACTTGTGACGAGGCATGATGGAGGGCACTTGTGACGAGGCATGATGATGGAGGGCACTTGTGACGAGGCATGATGATGGAGGGCACTTGTGACGAGGCATGATGGA
>NW_005194964.1:0-1176 GCF_000372725.1 Emiliania huxleyi CCMP1516
CCGCGATTTGGGCGAACGACCTGCTCTCGCTCTACTCGCGCTACGCCCAGTCGCAGGGCGGTCACCTCTCGAGGCGCGCCTTCCTCTGAGAGGGGCATGGCTGCGGACATGTCCCGGACATGTCGCCGTTAGGCTGGCAGTCTCGAGTCGTGTCCGCCTCCGACTCCGACGCAGGCGGCCTCGAGATGGGGGGAGATGGGGGGAGATGGGGGGACGTGGGCGGACGTGTGGGGAGATGGGGGGAGATGCGGCTAATCTCGGCTAAATCTCGGCTAGATCTCGGCTGGATCTCGGCCAAATCTCCCACCAGGCGGCTGAATCTCGGCACAATCTCGGCTGTATCTCGGCTGTATCTCGGCTGTATCTCCCACCAGGCGGTGTGCGCGACGCGACGCTCGAGATCAAGGGCGAGTCGGTCTACTCGAAGCTCAAGTTCGAGGCGAGATCAGCCGAGATCACCCGAGATTACCCGAGATCAGCCGAGATCAGCTGACATTACCCGAGACTAGCCGAGATCAGCTGAGATCACCCGAGATTACCCGAGATCACGGGTGGGTCCGTCGAGCTCAAGGTCGAGCCGGTTGCGCTGACCCTCGCCCTCCTTCCTCACCCTCCACCCTCCACCCTCCACCCTCCACCCTCTCCCTCTCCCTCACCCCTCACCCTCACCCCCCACCCCCACCCCCACCCCCTCACCCTCACCCTCACCCTCACCCTCCACCCTATCCCTCCCCCCCCACCCACTCCGTCCACCGTGTGCAGCGCCATATCTCGCCATATCTCGCCATATCTCCCATATCTCGTCCCCAGGCGGGCGTCCACCGTGTGCAGCGCGTGCCCGCGACAGAGACGCAGGGGCGCGTGCACACCTCGGCGGCGAGATCTGGGGAGATATGGCGGGATATGAGGAGATATGGCTCCCTAGGCGCGTGCACACCTCGACGGCGACGGTCGCTATCATGCCCGAGGTTGGCGAGGGTAGAGGCGGAGTACAGACCCAGCTCTCCCTCCATCTCCCTCCATCTCTCCCTCCATCTCTCCCTCCATCTCTCCCTCCATCTCTCCCCCACATCTCCCCCACACCTCCTCCATCTCTCCCTCCATCTCTCCCTCCATCTCTCCCTCCATCTCTCCCTCCACATCTCCCCCACATCTCCCCCACACCTCCCCCACATC
>NW_005194963.1:0-1176 GCF_000372725.1 Emiliania huxleyi CCMP1516
GGAGAGGTAGGTAAGGTAAGGTATACTTCTCCACACACACCAGGTGGTGGGGCAAGGGGGGGCGACCCTCGCGTCTATGGCATTAAATGTGCAAGGCCCAGTGCGCGTGGGTGAGCGGAGTGTGTGTGTGTGTGTGTGTGTGTGTGTGTGTGTGTGTGTGTGTGTGTGTGTGTGTGTGTGTGTGTGTGTGTGTGTGTGTGTGTGTGTGTGTGTGTGTGTGTGTGTGTGTGTGTGTGTGTGTGTGTGTGTGTGTGTGTGTGTGTGTGTATGTTTTTCAATCCATCCTTCACGAAGCCCTCCCATGTAGCTCGGGTTTGACGCATGGGGTCACTCCCGCGAAACTCGGGAACTAGCCGGGGCAGTCGGAGAAGGGGCAACTCCGTGCACTGACGGTCGGCCGTCAGAAAACACGCCTGCGTGGATCGCGTCACATCATTCCTCGCTACCCAACGCGGCCAAAGGATATTCACCTAGGTAGGTAGGTAGTAAGGTGAAGAACAGCCAGGCTCGGACTGGACACCAACGCGGTATGGGTGGACGCTAGACAGATGATGACGACACGCACGAGCGACACACAGACACAAACAAGCTCACCTCGAGAGAGAGAAGAATTCTGTGCGCTGGGGTATGAGAAACGCCCTTGTTGCTTGGGAGAGCGTCTGTCTCTCGTGCATCTCCAGATGGATGGGGGGGCAGCGGTGAGGCAGTCGGGACGGCGTGTCAGCCGCTCGCAGCCCTTTTGGGCCACGGAGGGAATTGGCGACAGCGCCACCAATACTGCAGCAGCACCAGCCGAGGCCGACTCGCCAGTCAAAGCGGAAGCCGCAAAAGCCGAGCCATCTTCTGGCGCCGCGGCCGCAGTCTCGGAAGCCAGCTCGCGGCGCTCCTCGCGGCGGAGCGAGAGTCTCGACGCCCAGATGGCGTGGATCACTCTCGAGGTGGACACAAAGACCGACGAGGACGACCCGACGACCCTCCTCGGCGTGCCTGCGGCGTTCGAGGGCAGCTCCTGCTTTGCCGGCGTGCCGCCGCACGAGCGCGCCTGGTGGCGCTTCTGGGTTCCACAGGACTGGGTGCCGCCGCTCCGGGTGGAGGTCAGGCTCCCATCCGGCCTGCTCGTCATCGCCCTGCCTCCCGCCGGCTCCGCCGGCTCGTACCTACGCTTCTCCGCCCCCA
>NW_005194962.1:0-13465 GCF_000372725.1 Emiliania huxleyi CCMP1516
CACGTCGCCGCGGCCGGCCCGTTTTGCAAGCCAGAGCGGGTCGCCAGACACCCGCGAGAGCCAGCAGCTAGAGCGCCGTCGTAGCCGCAGATCGAGTCGAGGAGCTTGATGTCCACGGTAGCAGTTGTGGAGAGCGGTGGTGCGGTGTGTGTAGAGGGGTCGATCGAGGGCTCTTTTTCGAAACGCGACGGGTACGGCTTGACAACTGCCAGCACAGTTTTACGCTGGCCAGCGTGAGAGCAAAACGGGGAGCCGGCGACCCGTACACTTTGCACGTGGCGACCGGTGGCTGTCTGGAGCTCGTGCGAGCTAGTCCGACGCGTGGCCGAGCCGAGAGGACCAGCGAGCGACCACGTTGGCGATGAAGCTTGGCGGCCGGCGCCTTGTCGCCAGACGTCACAGCGGCGTGGACACAGGAGTGTGCGGCGACGGGTACCGGCAATTCCGACCCGGCGTGGCCGGCAGCTGCCTAGCGCTGGCCTGTGGCCGGCGCCGTGGTGGCGGAAGAGGCGTCTCGCCGCCGTGGCGGCGGTCGGCAGGTGCGAGCGTGATGGCCATCTCCGCGGCAGAGTCCGGCGACAGATCTCAAGAACCACCTTAAGGTGGTTCTTGAGAGTTGTGAACGAGGCCGCTTCTCTCAAAGTCGCATGCTGGCGGCCGCCCGACGCGGCGCTTCAGCCAGCCCTCACGGCCCGGGCATGCACCCGCACACCCTCCTCTCGCGCATGCCGATGCGCTCAGTCGATGCGGTCGTGGTGCTGCAACTCTGCAGCGCTGCGACCGCACCGGTCTCCCGCGTCGCCGCCGTCGGTCCTGCCGCTCCCGCCAGCTCCGCCGCCCGCCGACGCGGTGGTACGCGCGCTCTTCGGATCCCGTCCGAGGGGCGGAGGCTCGAGCGTTGGTCCCGGGCGAGCCGCCAGACTCGAAGACGGTGGCGACGCGCGTCATACAAGCCGTCAACGCATGACGGCATCGCTGTAGCTCGGTGGCGCGCGGTGGTGAGCTTTGCATTTGTGATTGTTTTTGTTTTCTTTCGCTGCCCCTCGTGGGCTTTGCGATTCTGACCGTCACGTGCCTGCGACGCGGTTTCTTTCCGCCGCACCTGATATATATATATATATGTCGACTCCGCCCAGCTCAGCCACCGCGTTCGCTCAATGCTGCTGCCGCAGAGGAGACGTACAGCGGAGGCGCGTACGTCTCCTCGCCACATTCTCGCGGCGAAGCAGCTGCCGCCGCCGAGACGCGACGCGGCGTCTGCTGAGGAGAGAGCCAGCGCGGCGGTCGCCGACGCCGCCTTCGAGCTGTCGTGCCAACTCTCGGCGGCACGACAGCTCTGCGCGGCAGCAGCGAACATCAGCCGCCGCCGCAGCGCCACCCGCCTCGCAGCGCTCCGCCGTCGCGGCTGGAAGGAGCGCGCCGTCGCTGCCGTGGCACGGAAGGCCGGAGCCGGACTCGCGAACAGTCACGCGGCTCCGAGGCGAAGCGCTGACACCCAGGGCATGCCGCGAGCGCGCCTCTAGGCCAGCAACTGCGCGTGCCTGCCACGCGGTCTTGGTGGCGAGAATGTACTGTGCATGCGGTTCCCTCGTGCGTGCGTGTGTGTTCATCGCACAGCCACAGCCTGAGTTGCTGCGAGACATTAAGGTGCTTCTTGAGAGGTGTGAAGCCGGCCTCTTCTCTCAAAGTCGCATGCTGGCGGCCGCCCGACGCGGCGCTTCGGCCAGCCCTCACGGCCCGGGCATGCACCCGCACACCCTCCTCTTTCGCATGCCGATGCGCTCAGTCGATGCGGTCGTGGTGCTGCAGCTCTGCAGCGCTGCGACCGCACCGGTCTCCCGCGTCGCCGCCGTCGGTCCTGCCGCTCCCGCCCGCTCCACCGCCCGCCGACGCGGTGGTACGCGCGCTCTCCGGAGCCCGTCCGAGGGGCGGAGGCTCGAGCGTTCGTCCCGGGCGAGCCGCCAGACTCGAAGACGGCACCCCTACCCGCGTGCCCATCCTTAGCTTCTGTTCTTTCCTCCCCGTGAGCCGTCTCTGTCGCGAGACCGCCGAGTGTGTGCCCTCGTGAGTCCGTCGGGTACTTTTCGCGTATAAAAATCGGCTGCGCGGGCCTTCCATCTGGTGCTACCAACGGCCTGGCGGCCTCGGATCCGGCCTCGCAGCTCGACGCGAGCGCCAAGGTGGACCTGTCTCCGGCCTCTCGGGCCCCTCTCGGAGCCGTGAGAGGGTGCAGGCCGAAACCACAGCCGCTAACGCCCATGTGGCCGAACGGGGCCAAACTTTCGCCGCCGGATCCCGGGCCACGGGTAATGGGACCGATCCCGCATTTTTCCCTGACCTTTACTCGACGCTCTTGTGCCCCGAACTTTCCTCCCCCCGTCCCGAGCACGACCAGAGCTGCTCCGGCGTGGTTTGGAGCGAGGCACGGGTGGCGGCGGGTTCGAGTAAAGGTCAGGGAAAATGCGGGATCCTCCCCATTCCATAGGTGCTCCAACGCCCTAGCCGGCTCGGGAGCACTGTCCTTCCCGTTATATACGCACCCACTTACGCTTTTAGGCGCTCCGGCGGCCTCATGGGCCTTGCCGAGGGCCGCTTCAGCGCGGTCACAGTGCCGTGGAGCCGGCCAGCGTGCTCGCAGCCATGCCGCTGGTGGACCATGCCCGCCTCCCGCCCGGTGGCTTCAACCGCCGTCGCTTGAGAGATCGCGACAGCCGACACCTCTCGAAATTGCAAACTAGGAATGGGGCACTCGCGCCTTCCCGACCCACCCTAGCTTCGCCCTCTTAGGCATCGTGCAGCGGTCGTGCCCCTTTCCTGAGGGCGGAGGTGGCGGCAGCCATCAGGACTGCGCCGAGGCACCCTCGGCACCCTCGGAGGAAGGAGCAGCGCGCGCCAGTGGAGGCGGGAGGGTGATGGCTGTGAGCTGAGAGGGACACAAAGAGGCAAAAACCAAACAGAATGGCGGCCACCTGCCCCGTGCCCGACCCACACCCAGACGCCAAAGCAGCAAAGGAGCCATTTTATTCGCAGACTGATCACACTGCTCCTCGCCCCCGTCTCGCAGGCCAAAATCGTCGACATCGCGTCGGCACTCTCGACGGCGTGCCTGGGCTCGCAGAGGGCGACCTGGGCGGTGCAGGGTGGCTGGGCCGCCCCCCTCCCGCGGTGCGCCAAGCCTCGGGGGTCGGGGAGACCATCTAGGGTCGCCGAGGGGGCGGGTCGGACGCCCGATCCGGCTGCTGGCCGGAGGACGTCGCCGGCTCCGCGATTTTGGGCGCCCCAGGCGCCTCCAGCCGGGCCGAGCGGCGCCAGCTGGTAGCTGGGGCCGCAGGGCGGTCGGGCCGACACCGTGTGCTAGTCGGGGTGGGTTGTCTAGGGGTGTGGAGGTCGGTAGAGTGTCCGTTTGTAGCCTCCGGACGGGCTCTGGTCGGGAGCCCGCCGGGCCGGCTGAGGCTGTGTGCCCGTCCACTGTGGACCCACTGATGGCCTAGGAGCCCTGCACGGATGGTGTTTATGCTATATAACACCTAGGGACCGCGTGGGGTGGGCGGCGAGCCGCGCATCGGCCGACAATGTGCCGGTGTACACGTTTCGCTCACACTCAGGGCCCGTTTTGCATGACCTGGACGATGACCGCGGCAACGCGCCGCGAATCCCGCCCATCCCGACCCGCAGAGCCTGCAGTCGCGGCGCAAGAAACACTAGCGTTGAAGGGTGACCTGGGAGCCCGCGGGCTGCACGCTCACGCGAGGCAATTTTGCCGTCCACTCGGCGCCCACCCGCTACTGCGCAAGGTGGGCCGGAGCCCACCCAGAGGTGCTCGAGGGGCGCCTTTGGTTGCCGCATCTAAGCTGACACATGTCGCGATCAGAGCGCCGCTTTGAGCCAGTTGGGGTATTGGCGCGGCTTGAGCTGGTCCTGCGTCAGCTGCAGCCCGAGCGAAGCGCCGTCGCCTTCGCCCCATCCGTAGACGTCGCCTCGCTCGTCCGCTGCGACGGAGTGAAACGCGCCGCCCGAAACCGACACCACCTGGCGGGCAGGCAGCACACGAAGCGTCACCGGCAGTGGCCAGCAGAAAGGGGTGTGCGGAGGGTGTCGCGGGGAGAAGAGCGCCGCCGCGTCCTATGCGCCGTGTCACAGCGCCACCCTCTCGCGGGGAACCCTCGGTCATGAGAGGCAACCCTCCGTCATGAGGACCGGACGGCCACCCGACGCCTCGGCCACGGGGGGAAATGCGCGCCCCGGGCCATCTCGGGTCCTCTCCGGTCCTCTCGGGTCCTCTCGTGTCCTCTCGTGTCCTCTCGTGTCCTCTCGTGTCCTCTCGGGCCCTCTCTGGGCCCTCTCTGGGCCCTCTCTGGGCCCTCTCTGGGCCCTCTCGGGCCCTCTCGGGTGATCTCAGGTGATTTCGAGTCCTCCTGGGTGGTCTCTATTCCTCTCGGGTCCTATCGGGTGATCTCGGCGATCTTGGGCGATCTCGGGCGATCTCGGGCGATCTCTCGCGCCTTGACGGACGAGAGGGCGTCCACGCGCGTCGGCAGCAGCTGCTTGGACTCGTCCCCGTGCCCGAGGCGGCCGCACTGCCCCGCGCCCCAAGAGTAGAGCGCGCCTGAGTCGGGGGGGGGGGGGGGGTTTGCTTGCCCCCCCGATGGGGAGCCTTACGGGATTGGTAGCCATGAGGATTGGAAGCCATTGGGCGTTGGGAGGCATTTGGCATTGGGAGACATTGGGATGCATCGGGCATTGGGGGAGGCATCGGGAGCACGAGGCAGCGGCGCGCCGTCTGCAGTGAGGGCAAACGAGTGCGAGGCGCCGGCAACCACCATTGCAACGTCGAGCCTCGCGAGAGCGCCCACCTAGGAATCCCTACGATCTCGGGTGATCTCGGGTGATCTAGGGTGATCTCGGGTGATATCGGGCAATTTCGAGTCCTCACGGGCGGGTCCTCTTGGGTCCTCTGAGGTGCTCTGAGGTCCTCTCGGGTCTCGCTCGGGTCCTCTCGCGCCAGCTTCGGGGCGTCCGTGTGCGTCTCGTCGCCGTGGCCGAGCTGGCCATCCGCCCCGTCGCCCCAGGAGTAGACGCCGCCGCTGCGGCTGAGGGCGAGAGAGCGCTTGTTGCCTACAGTACAGGAAAGGTTCAGCAAAGGTTCAGAGAAGGTTCCCGCTGCGCTGAGGGCAAAGGGGCTTATTGCCGGCGGTGACCGAGGCGATGGGGGTGCCTGCGGTTCGGTGAGCACGGGAGGGACGGTCGTGGGAAGTGGTGGTGGTGGGCGTGGGTGGGGTGGGGTAGGGTGGTGGGTAGTGGTGATGGTGGTGGGTGGGTGTGGGGTGGGGCAGGGTGATGGGTGGGGTGGGGCAGGTGGGGCGGGTGGGCGGGAGGGGGGGGGGGGGGGGGCGGGGGGAAAGGGGGGACAGCGGCCTCGCAAAGCGTCGATGACGCGCGGCAGCGGCTCCGAACGCGGCTGAGGGTTCCCTCCGTGACCGAGCTGGCCGAGCGCGCCTAATACATAGCCATACACAGCCACTAAAGATGACGTCTTGATTGAGTCGACCGATGCGCCGTGCCGGCCGAGCGCGGGCCTCTGCCCCACGAGAAAACGACTCCTTCGGAGGTGAGGGCGAGCGACGACTCGTACCTGCGACACAACCACCCACGCTGTGAGCCAAGAGCTGCCTGTCTGACCGCCACTCTCTCTGTGTCTTTTCTCGACTGTCATGTCGTGCGATGTGGACCTGGGGTGTGTGCGGCGGTTGCGTCAACCAAAGGCACGGCGAGGGGGAGCACGGGGCGGCGCGCGCCCCGCCGCGACCGCGTGCACATGTCGCCCTGCGAGCGCCTGGGGAGCAGCATGCTCGAGATGAGCCGAGTTACATGTCGAGATCACGATCTCGTGCCTCACGGCGAACGCCTCGATGCGGCGCGGCATCGAGAAGTGCTCGTCGTTGCCGTGGCCTAGCCGGCCGTCCGCGCCCGCTCCCCAAGCGTAGACGGCGCCGCTCTCTGCGAGGGCGAGGGGCCACGGTGAGGCGAGGGGCGTCGGTGCGCGGGTGTGTCGAGAGGGGCGGCGAGAGAGGCAGCGGCGAGGAGGGAGGCGGGAGGGAGGAGAGAGACGGCAGGGAGGAGGGAGGCAGGAGCGTGGAGGGAGGCAGGAGCGCGGAGAGATGTGGCGGGACGCAGCGGGGAGGAGAGAGGCGGCGGCAGGGGAGGGAGAGGGAGAGGGAGGGAGAGGGAGAGGCCGTGCCTGCGAGGGCTAGGGCGTGGATGAAACCAGCCTCGACGGCGACGACTCGCTCCGAAGCGAGGGCGGTGATCTGGCGTGGCGTGGACTGCGAGCTCGTCCAAGTGCCTAAACAAGGAAGCAACGGACTTGAACGAAAAGAAATCCGGGAAAGGGAGGAGTTGGACTCGCAGTGCCGTGGCCGAGTTGGCCCATGGTTCCCTGGCCCCACGAGTACACCTGTGGCATGTCAAGAACGTGTCATGGACAGTGGCCGAGCCTGGCCTCGTTTCCCTGCCCCCCCCCCCCCCCAAGTACACCTCGCCATCGAAGGTGACTGCGAGCGACAGGGAGACGCCCGCCGCCACGGAGCGGATGCGCACGTTGGCGAGCCCAGGGATGGGGGTCGGAACCTATCCGGCACAGGAAGGCTCCGAGGAAGGCTCCGAAGGATCGGGGAAGGTCAGGGAAGGCTCCGGGATGGTTCCAAGAAGCTTCCGGGAGCGCCCGGACAAGACCCCGACAGCCGCGAGGCGGGTGCGCAGAGCTCGCTCCCCGGGCGAGGAGAGGCGGACGGCGAGGGGAGCAGGACAGGCGGGGGGAGGGTCGGGACGCCTGCTAGAGATTTGCGCAGCGGCGCGCTATTTGTGATGTGTAATTGTATGAGGGCAGGGCGGCCCTCACGTGGATCGAGTTTGCTGGCAGCTCCTCAACGGCGAGCTCTCCTGCGGCGCCGTGCACAGTGCGGGTGGCGGGGAAGAGGGACAAGCCGCCGCGCGGGTCGATGCCTGCGCGGGCGGCGGCGGGGCAGGCGGGGCCCAGGGGGAGAGAGAAGAGAAAGGGAGGGAGAGAGAGGGGAGACGGAGTGCGGTGTTGGGTGGCGGGTGGGCTGCGCGTGCCGTGGCCGAGGAGGCCAGGCGTCGGGTTACCGTCCACGTCCCACTCCGTTCCGCACGACAGCAGCGTGCCCTCGGGCGATATGAAGAGCGAGTGCGACATTCCCGCCGCAATCGTACGCCGCCCAATCTGCGTCCGCCGCCACTCGAGCGAAAGCATCGCCTGCACGCGGCGGTGACACGAGTCGTCGTCGAGCTGGAGCTTTTGGGGGAGTGCGTGTCCATTCTCCCCAGCGCGCAGCCGGAGCGCGAGCTCCAGCAGCGGGTGCAGCCACCCCGCCGTGCAAGTGAGGGCGCCAAAGTCGCGCAGCTTGCAGTGCTTGAGGATATGCGCGACGACCTCGCCGGGAGAGTCGGCGAGGAGCGCGGCCGCGGCCGCACGTGACGCGGCGCGCGTGACGCGTTGCGGCCGGTGCTGCCGAAAGTCCGGCATACCCCCCCCCCGGAGGGGGGGGGGGGGACCCCCCTTTTGTTGCAGTTGGTTATTCCTCTTTGGTATATTTCTCTCGGGAATTCACCTCGGTGTATTCCTCTTTGGTGTAATCCACTATGGTATTTTCCTCTTTGGTATATTCCAAAGAAAACAAATCTCTTTCTCTCTCTCTCTCTCTCTCTCTCTCTCTCTCTCTCTCTCTCTCTCTCTCTCTCTCTCTCTCTCTCTCTCTCTCTCTCTCTCTCTCTCTCTCTCTCTCATATTCCTCTTTGGTATTTCCTTTGGTATATTCCTCTGGGGTATATTCCTCTGGGGATTTCATGGGAATTCACTTTGGTAGATTCCTAGCTCAAGGACGACCACGCGCTCGGTACGACGCCTGCGACCCGTCTCGGGTCAGGTGGCGCGACGCTCATCGCGCCTGCCAGCGCTGCCGTGCAGGTTGCCACGACGAGGTCGAGCACGCTTCTATACGCTCGCCCAGCCTTCCTTTCCATCCCATAAGGTAGCCTGGGAACGGTGGCGGTCAGAGGCAAAGCCACGAGGGGTGGTGGAACCACATGTCACGGCTACTGACGGCTCGACCCCACGATAGCCTCCGAAGGCTGACTTTGCGGCACCATCATCGGACGATGTCGACGAGTTGGGTCGCTCTCGCGGTATGGCGTGTGGGATTCATGTGTGCTCCGCGCAGCCAACCTGGGTTGGGCGAGGGGGCGGGGCTATCACTTGTATCACCGCCCCGCCGCCGCGCTCGAGAGCATGCGAGAGTAGTTGTCGTGTGCGTCGATCGTGGAAGGTAATATGTTTTGATCGTGCTCGTGTGTTGCCAAGCCTGTTGCAGAGTCCAGAGAGCAGAGAGCGCAAACCGGGTCGCTCCTGTGAAAAACCCGATAGCGTGTCCGTCGGGACCTCCGCGCTGCATGCCCCTCTCGAAGTGTCTACCGACTTTGAGCCGTTCTTAAATTTTGGGTTTTTAGCATTGCCACAAGAGACAAGGGTTGGGCGTGCTCCTCACTCCCTTCGTTGCGTTCCTTTGGCACGGGCGCTTCATGTAACATGCTGAGGCTTGCTCCGCCTCTGAGGAGCCTACAGACCGTAACCACAGGCCTTCTCCGCCTGCCAGTGGCATCCAAGCGACAAGGAGATATGGGGCACGTGCAATTTCCTGCGGCCAGGTCTGCTACTCCAAGACGTCGGATAAGCACCACAAGGCCAATGCACGAGGGGGTGTCGGTGGAGACTTGTTCACACCGGTATGCCTTGCTCCTTTAGGTGCTTTTAATACATTCTGATTCTTGTGCTGATACTTGCGTCCGAGACTGCTTGTGTTAGCCCTGTGGGTTTTCTTTTGCCCTCGGTGTCCTGTCTCGGTGCGAGTTGTTCCCCCTTTGTTGGACACCTAGTTGTTCCCCTTACAGTAGTGGCGGTCCGCTCACTGCGGTTTCTCTGCTGCCGGCTGTCCGCCGACACTATGGCTGAGGTGCCGCCGGCCGTGGGTCGGCGGACGAGCGCCTTCAATGCGGCTTGCCTCGCTGTTGGGGCCATCGGGCTGTCCATCAGCGCGTTTGCATATCGCGACAAGCTGGCCGCCTCATGCGGTGCTGCGCAAGATGCGCTCACAGAGCACGGTGAGAATTCTGATCTACCTGAGTGAGGTGGCGGACACCGTGTTCCAGAAGATACACCAGCAGTTTGCGTTTTCGTCGCCCAACGAGGTGCTCGAGGGCCGCGTGCGCCAGACCCTCACGCGCAAGACGCCGCCAGCCAACAAGCAAACCCGGCCGCGGGACGAAGACGGAAACTGGGAGAATGACCCAATGCACGATGGGGTGCAGCACCGCGCGCGGCGCACGCGTCACTCCAGCCCGGAGCCAGCCGAGTCGCCCGCGTCCGTGGCTGTGGCTTCGCTAGCTTCCTCACTTGCCTCGCGACCGGGCGCGGGCGCAACCATCAGCTCCGAGTCGGCATTGCAGTTCGATGCTGCCATGGAAGAGGGCGTCCCTGCCCGTGAGACCTCGGAAGTGGGGCTGCCGGCGAATGGCCCTGAGCGCACGCTTGCCCAGCGCTTCCAGTCCGATCCGGCCGGTCTCATCGGCGCAACGCTCAAGAGCACGTGGGTCGACGAGACATACATGTGCGAAGTGGACATGATCCGCAAGTGCGGCGACAAGTACCTCGCTGGCGTGGTGTACGAGGCGGACGGCGTCTACCAATGGGAGAAGATCGGCTTGCCGCCCTACAACCACACGCTCGTGTCGGAGCCCAAGGAGAAGTGGCTACGCAACGGCAGCGAGTACGCGAAAGTGCTCATCAAGCACGAGAGCAACTTCTACCTCGGGGTGGTGATGGCGTGGCTGCCTCCGTCGGCAGATGACGACACCACGCTTTACAAGGTGTACCACGAGGGGGATGGCGACTACGAGGACCTCGACCACGACGAGCTCATGCACGCGATCGCATTGTACAAGGAGCGCATGTAAGCGCTATTGACGGCGAGCTGTGGCATGCGGACCATGCGATTACCGCTGGCGCACTGCCGAGCGCGACGCTGCCAGACGTGTCGCACTTTAGGTTCCTGCGTCCTCCGCTCGGCGGCATCGTTGGGAGGAAAGGCAGATAGTCTGATAGACTCTCTCTTGATAGTCACCGTGTTGGGGACGAGGATGGAGGCTGCGCTAGCTAAGTTGTTGACTCAGTGACTCTTCATCACTGCTCTAAGTTCTTTTCACTTCTGAACGATGGCCGTCCAGCCGCATCCTTGACTCCGCGGCGCTCCCATCGGCGAGGCTGCGCCCTTCGACCATGCGCTTGGGGCTTGGTGCCAATGCCAACTGAGAACTGTAGGGGTCGGGACGGGAAGATTGGGTGTCGGCCCAGAAAAGCAGAAATAGCCCCGTGTGCAGTGTGGGCGTACACCCTCGCCACGGCGCGCACGGGCGTGCGGCACCAGGCGCACCTAGACTTCCCTCGCCCCTAGCCCTCTAGCCCTGACCCCATACTTCACTCTTCACTCTGACCTTCACTCTGGCCTTGAGCTTGACCCGAAAGCCATGCAGGCGAGGGGACGGTGCTGGTGACAAGCACCGCCACCTTCCCCCAGCCGCCCGTCCCGATCTCTGCGGATAGCGACTCCAGCTGCGCTGCGAGCGCCTCGGCGTAGGCTGCCTCGTGCGCCGCGCTCTCCTGCGCCAGCGAGCCCTGCTCCTCGACGGTCGACAGGTAATCGCTGCGATGCGGGTCTAACAGCACCCCACGGTACGGCACGTCGACATGCACGGACTCGCCGTGCGTCCGCTCGTCCAGCAGCGGGTAGAAGTCGACTCGGCCGTCACTCGACGCGACGGCGACGCGCTCGCGGCAGAAGGGCATCGCAACGTCCCGCGCCGCCGCCGGCAGCCGCACCACCGTCGTGAGGAACTTCTTGTCCCGCTGCATCTGCTCGTAGTCGATGCCCACTGGGTAGAGCGGGCGAGCGCCGTCGCGCTGGTACGAGTGGTCGTGAAAGATGAGCAGCTTGTGGCGCGCGCACAGCATCGCCTCGAGCACCTCCCGCACGCGAGCCGGGTGCTCGAAGCGGCGCTGCCCCGGCAGCCCGACCAGCCGCGCGTCGGGCTGGCGGCCAAAAACGTGGTGCCCCTCGTCCACCACGGCCAAGCCGACCGAGCCGAGCGCGATTGCACCCGTGTACGCCCCAACGGCCGCCGCCACCTCCTCCTTGGTCTGCGCAGCACCGCCAACCAGCTCGCCGCTCAGGTCGTCGACGGACGCGACGATCGCCACTGCGCCGCGCCGCAGCTCCAGCCGCGCCACCCCCTCCCGCACTCACTCGAGGCCAGCCTCGCGGCCGAGCTCGCCAAGCAGCTCGGCGCACAGCTCCCTCAGGACGTGCCGCTGCAGCGAGCGCGAGTGCACGAGCAGGAGCGCCGCGTCGCCTTGCCCGGCGGCGTCCACAGCGCAGAGGTGCTCCGCCACGAGCTTGACGGCGACGAGCGTCTTGCCCGAGCCGGCAGGCGCCTCGAGCAGCCGCCGCACCCGCTGGCCGGCGGCGGGAGCACGGCGGAGGTCGCGGAAGCCAGCCATCTGCGAAGCAGTCAGCAGCTTGGCGACGCCAGCGCGCTGCTGCTTGTCGTACTGGTCCGCCTCCTCGAGCGAGTCGCTGGCGGGCATGTCGCGGTTCATGCCGTCGCGGTACGGCTCGAGCGTCGCCTTCGCCTCGACCTCCGCCACGCCCAACTTCACCAGCGTCTCCTCGATCACGTCCATGGCGGCGTGGTAGTCCGTGTCGATGGTGTTCTTGTGGGCGACGCCGTTGCGCACGTCGCGCAAGTCTGCGTTGAGCAGCCGCACGCAGCTCTCCTCGCACGTGTGAGGGCGGGCGGTGCACCCGGGGCAGCACTTGAAGGCAGCGCAGTTCTCGATGCAAGCGCAGAGCGCCGTCAGATCCCAGTGCTGCACGCCGATGGCCGCCGCCTGCGCAAAGTTGGTGTACAGCGCGGCCGTGCGCTCCCAGTCTGGCCGAGCGAGGTACCTCACTCGCTCCGCCCGCACGCTCGAGATGTTGCATTGCTTGGCGCCCGCGAGGTGGGCGGAGCCGCGCCCGCCGATGAAGTGGTCGTGCAGCGTGATCGCGTAGGCGGCAAAGGCAAGCTCGTCGTCCGGGCTCGGGCAGACCTGCACGACGTCGCACTGGAAAGTCTCCATCTTGACGCGCACCTGCTCTCGCAGCCGCGGCGCGACGCACGCCTCCGCCGCCCGGCCGATGGCCTCGGCCAGGCAGGGCAGCGGTCGATGTGGGCAGAGGTGCGGCCGGACACACAGACACAGACACAGACACACACACACGTACGGCCAGGCACGAGGCAGGGCAGCGGTCGATGTGGGCAGAGGTGCGGCCGGACACACAGACACAGACACAGACACAGACACAGACACAGACACACACACACACACACACACACACACACACGAATTAGGGTTAGGGTTAGGGTTAGGGTTAGGGCTAGGGTTAGGGTGTAGGGTAAGTCACCCCCCTGAGATACCGCCTCACACACCCACCTCAGGCGACACCCCTCCAAAAGTCCAGAAAAAATAAATTCGCCCCGACACCCCTCCACCACAGTCAAAATCGACACCTCCCCGTTGAACACCTCTGTTCACACCTGTTCAACGGCAGTTCTCTAGACTTCCACTCAGGGGGGCTGTGTGCCACTTAGTTCGTAAACTACTCGGCGGTGCTTCTCGTGCAGCGCGATAGTCTCCTCGTCGCACCTGGCGGGGACGTGTCACGGACGTGTCACGGACGCGTCGCGAACGCCTTCTCTCGCCTCGGGCCGGCGCAGCGTTCGCGCCCCCTTGGGCTCACCTTGTTGGCCCGCGCTGCTTGAGCAGGACCGAGTCCACCTTGTCGGTCAGCCGGAAGCTCTTCGTCCCGTGGAGCACACCTTGGGAGGAGGTGTGGGCGGAGGTGTGGGGGAGGTGTGGCGGAGGTGTGGGGGAGGTGTGGCGGAGGTGTGGGGGAGGTGTGGCGGAGGTGTGGGGGAGGTGTGGCGGAGGTGTGGCGGAGGTGTGGGGGAGGTGTGGCGGAGGTGTGGGGGAGGTGTGGGGGAGGTGTGGGGGAGATGTGGATGCAGGTGTGGCGGAGGTGTGGCGGAGGTGTGGGGGAGGCGCGGGGAGGCGCGGGGATTCGTGCACCGCCATCCAAAAACGGGTGCCCTTCGAGTCCCGGTGCAGGCCGGAGGCGGAGTGCGCCGGGCCGAGGAAGAGGGAGGGGTGGACCGACCTGAGGCGCGGGGGTAGGGGTGGGTTCGGGTACCGTGGGGGTAGGGGTGGACCGACCTGAGGCGCGGGAGTAGGGATGGGTTCGGGTACCGTGGGGGTAGGGGTGGACCGACCTGAGGCGCGGGAGTAGGGATGGGTTCG
>NW_005194961.1:0-1176 GCF_000372725.1 Emiliania huxleyi CCMP1516
GGAAAGAGAATGTTACAACAAAACTCCCTCGTACAACACTGGGCACGGGACTGGCGCGCACTGGGGAAAGAGAAAGCGGAAACCTCGCAAGAACACAACGCACTCTCTCACGTTTCAAGGGACATTCTGCAGAGATGCAGGGATGAGCTCTGCTCGTTCCCAGGGAGCACACGTCCCCGTTCACACCTACACACGGGTAATCAACCCCGCTCCAATCGCCGAACTCGAACGGCGGGCGCTTGACGAACCTGGGGGGAACGGGCGTGGCAACCACAACCACGTCGGGCGTGGTTGTGGCAACTCATGATCGAACCAGCGACTCATAGAGTCGAACCACGACTCATAGAGTCGAACGTAACCACGGCGGACGTGGTAGTGGCAACCACGGCGGACGTGGTTGTGGTCGGTCATGATAAAACCGGAAAGGAATAACAAAAGCCACCCCCACGACTGAAAAGTCTTAATGGACCTGTCCTAGACTCTGTGGCTGAAGTAGCGTGTGCGTCGAAGCCACAAGAGGGCTGGCATAGTTCGGTCCTTACTCGTCAGGGGGGTTGGCGTATTTTAGTTTTCTGAACGGTTGATGAGACTGTGAAACGATCGCCGCAAGGGGCGTGAACGCACAAGTGCGTAATGACCGCAAGTGGTCGTGAACACCCCAAGGGGTGTGAAAGTAAATACTCCACTTATTCTTGCATTTTTGCTCCCGGCTGAGGGAGCAAGCAAGCCCACTCAACCCCAAGTACTCACCGTTTTACAGTGGTGTTTTTTCCACATCGGCTGCAGCCTCTGCTGGGGCGGAACGCGCGGGGTTTTCGGCGCGATGCCCTCGGCGAGTACACGCTACTGCTCTGCCGCAAGCTCTCCTGCGCGCGCGTGACGTGTGGGACGCGTGCGCTGCGCTCAAACGTCGCGATTTGGCGATAGGCGCTCGAGCCGGCGCACAGCGGATAGGTGCGCCGCGCAGGGGGGGTCGGAGGTGTGAGAGAGGGGGCGTGGGTCGGGCGCGCACCGGCTGGCTCCGGGAGCGGCCGTCACGTCGAGGAGTGGGGCTGTCGGCGGCTCGAGCGCCGAGGCGAGCTGCTCTGCTGCGCCGCCGACAGCCCCTCTTCCGAGCCGGCGAGTGGAGGCGAGCCGCGGCCGGTGTCGCTGGTGCGGTGGCGGCGAGGGTTCATC
>NW_005194960.1:0-1175 GCF_000372725.1 Emiliania huxleyi CCMP1516
ACAGCGAGTCGACGAGCGTGGAGCTGCTGGCCGTGGAGCAGCTGGCCATCTGGCGAGTAGAGGCACACGCACGCTCTCCGAGGTCTCTCGGAGCAGAGCCCCGTCGAGTCCTCGAAAGAGGTGGCGAGGACAAGAACAAAAACCACGGTGTGAAGAGTGGGCGCGCCACCCAAGAGCCTAGGTAGGTGCGGATCGGCAAGGCGCAAGGATCTTTTTGCCTTATTATAACGGCGATGCCACCAGCAGCAAGGGACACGATGAACAGGTAGACAACGGCCAAGACGATGGCGAGGACGAGGAGACACCGGACGACGGCAGGCGAGACGAGGAGGACGGAGGCGAGGGCAGAGACAGCGCCGCAGTCGACGGAGGCGACAACGATGGAGAAGGGGAGGGAACGAAAAAGTGCACAGAGGATGAGGATATAAACTGGGACGACGCAGCGGAGGGGATAGACGAGGGAATCGAGGGACCGGAGGGCTTTCGCGACAGCGACGATGACGACGAAGGCAGGGGAGGAGACGGAGGGGCGACACGCAGGAGGAGCGAAATTGCGAACGGCCCGAGCAGAGAGGGCGACGGCGGAGCACGAGGAGGCAACGGAAACGCTACCAATGACGCGAACCGAGGCACGGGCGACGGCGGGGACGGGGAGGGCGACAGCGACGTCGAGGTTGACGCAACGATATCGAGAGCGCCACCCAATGACAGTACTCAGGATCCAGGTTGCGTCGGCAAACGGAACACTCAGCGCGGCGAGGAAGGAGAGCACAAGGCGTCGCCACCCGGGCGCCGATGCCATTGGAGGGAGCGCCACCATATGCCATCGAGGGCGCGCCACTGTAGCGCTGAACGCGACAGGAGAGGCAAACCGCGTTCGGCAAACACCAAACTTCAGCGCCAAGGAGCCGCACTAAACATAGCCTATAGTTAGAATTGAGGCTAAACTCTGCCCGATCCCGATCATCCGGCCCGCTGGGTGCGCTTCTTAGCTCCCCGGCCCTGGATGTGAGGCTGATGCACTCCAAGTGCTCCAAGTGCTCTGTGGAGAAAGTAGATGAAACATTAATTCCAGGTAGGGGAGGGCGGCAGGCAGGGAGGGAGGGCGGCTGGATGGCGCTGGCCGGCGTGCCGTGTGCCGCGGATCGTCAGCAAGGAGCCCCCCCCCCCCCCAA
>NW_005194959.1:0-1175 GCF_000372725.1 Emiliania huxleyi CCMP1516
GAGCCGCGGCAGGGCTCGCTGCGCCGCTGCACAGCTTTACGCCACAACACAACATATCAACCAACGTAACCTCCCCCTTAGTGACCCACCCTTGCGGGCTCAGTTGCCGCATTAGGAGCCTTCGCACCGCGAGTGGGCTCAGGTGGGATCCACGGAGAGAGAGGTTCCATACACAGCCGCACTCTACACACCTTACCCCCTCTACTCGGGCGGCATCGTGGTGAGACCCTGGGCAGTCAGAGAGGCTGACAGTAAGTGGCGGGCTGAGAACTCGGGCCTCTCCCGACCCGCCATCGCTGCCTAAGGGAGGATCCTATCGGCCACTAGACCATGACAGATCAGAGGCGCACACGCCCTGTCCCAGCTCCCCCACTCCTCACACTGGGTTTGCAGTGCGCGGCCTCGCCACCTCCCTACCAGGGCAAACCCCCTCTCTCCCCCTAGGTGCTGCACTTGACGTCCATAGAAGGCGCGCGGCAGAGGCGGGAGGGAGGCGGGGAGAATCTAGCTCGCTCTGGCAGGGAGGCAAGGGTGTGATAGAGTGTTTGGGTGAGAACAGGCGGAGTGTGTGTGCCTGTACGCGACTGGGAGAGCACTTGTGACAAGGCATGGTTAGGCGAGTGGCAGTCGCTAGTGCGGACTTGCTAAGTCGTGTGTGCTCCCTTTTGCTGGCTAAGACTGGAACAATTTTTTTGTGTGGCAGCCAGCTGGCTGTGTGTCTTGTGAGCTTGTTTGTGTCTGTGTGTCGTTCGTGCGTGTCGTCATCATCTGTCCCGCGTCCACCCATACCGCGTTGGTGTCCAGTCCGAGCCTGACTGTTGTTCATCTTTCTACATACATACAGTGATACGAGAATACGCACATGTTACAAGAATACACACTGCCCCCACGGAGTACCTGCACTACTCGACGATAATACAAGAAGAATACGCAGCTTGGAAGTTGCAGACGCCTATAAAGAAAAAACAGCCGGCTAAATTTCGGCGGCTGAGTCGGTCCTGAATATTCACTCGGTTGGCCGCAATGCACTTGCAGGAGCTCCTGTGTCTCCTGCCCGCCCTCGTCCTCGCCCAGTCCCAGTTTGTCGAGTGGGGGCCTCCTCACGGCTACAAGCCGGAAGGCTGCTGCGCCACCAAGCGCTCGTACGGCATCTACGAGGAGAAGTGGCAAAAGAC
>NW_005194958.1:0-1175 GCF_000372725.1 Emiliania huxleyi CCMP1516
GGAGTGTCTCGGAACCTTGCGGCCGACTGCCGAGAAGAGCGTGTCTCGCGCGGCGCCGCCCGGCGGCAGCGGGCCCTTGTTGGCGGTGTACGAGAGCTTGGGCGGCAGGATGACGCGCCTCCGCCCGCCCGGCCTCATCGTGTGCAGCGCCTCCTCCAGCCCCTGCACGGTGAAGCCGTTCCCGTGCTTTGTGAAGTACGGCGTCCGGCGCTCGTACGACGAGTCGAAGGGCTCGAGCGAGTCGTCGGTCGCGGTGTAGCCGACGTAGTGGAAGCGGATCAGCTGGCCGAACCGCGGCGGCGCGCCGCTCCCCTCTGCAAAGTCAAAGTAGCGCAGGCCCGACGCTGTCTTGTAGCCGACCTGCGGTGCGCTCGCGCCGGCCGGACGCAGCGCCGACGGCCCAGCCGCCGCGATCAGCGGCAGAAGCGCGGCGCGCCGGCTGAGCGATAGAGCCACGGTGCCACGAGCGAGCGCGCTGCTCGAGCTGGCCACCATCTGTGCGAAAAAGAGAAAAGAATTCCGCGAATGGAAACCACCAGCCCCCCAAGGCGGGACGCACTCAGGGACGGTGCCGACGGGACGCGGCTCGAAGGGTGTGGCTCCGCAGCGCGGCTGGCACTCGTGTCTCGTCGCAGAGGCCTCACCTTCGAAAAGTCGGGCATGGCTCCACCCGCAACTTTCTCGCTAACACGCGCGCACCGCCGGTTGCACTGTGCAGTGCACAGCCTGTTGCACGGGTGCGCCGACGACGACCACGGCCTCAGGCTGCACAGCTTGCTGCACGGCGTGCTGCGCAAGAAGGGGCTGTGGGAGCTCATTGGTAGTGGGTGCTTCGTCGTCCAGACTAAGCCCGAGTGCCGGACAGCAATTTAGGTACGTGAACCTAGCAAACCGATGAGCTAGGTGAGCGCAATATGCCCACTGCGCGATGGTGAATGGGACAAATGCACCAAAGAACATCCCTTCATCAGTGATACAGCAAGAGAAATGCTCGGATAGGCCGAGTATTGAAGCAAAGTGAAATCGCTCTTTCATTGCGCCCGCAACAATGACGGTGGTGCCAACCAATGCTGAGAAGACGTTGACAAGAAGAACGAAAAGGAGCACGCACAGGTGGGAGATGCTAAAGAAACTTCGCCCTTTCGTTACAGAGAGAGTCGCATCAGTGAAGAGAG
>NW_005194957.1:0-1175 GCF_000372725.1 Emiliania huxleyi CCMP1516
CGTCGCGGCTGGGATCGGCAGCGGCGCCAGCAGCTTTCTCGGATCTGAAGCGACTTTGAGCGCCGATCGATCGATCTGAGGGCTGACCGATGGGTGGCGCTGGGAGGAAGACCGCGCCACCCGTCGGCCAGCCCTCAGCTCCGCGACGGCGACTCGATAGTCGTGGCCGGCACTCGGCTGCCACTCTAAGCTGTGCCGCCAGGCGAACCGTGACGTCACTTCTTATGGATGCGGCACTAGGGACGCCCAATGTTTTCGTAAATATAGAAGCCACTCTCTCGCGTGTGGAAGCCACGACTGCGTAGTCGTGCTCCCCCGGAGCACGCCATAGAGCGCCGGTTGTGTACCGGGCGCGCACCCGCAGCCGTACACACACTGCTGCCACCTGCCAGGGGGGCGCCGCAGGCGCCCCAAGCGGCGCGGAGCGCCGCCGCAGGCGGCGGACAGCAGGTGCGCAAAATTAAACGCCATTTTCGGTTCCGCAGTTTTGCCACTAACGTCGAAATCCGGTACAAATCGAGACTTACGAGAGCCGAGCCCCCCACGAAAACCACAGAGGGGCGCGCGGACAGCGCGCCGCCAGGGGCGCCGCAGGCGCCTCAAGCGTGCGGAGCGCCGCCGCAGGCGGCGGACAGCAGGTGCGCGAAATTAAACGCCATTTTCGGTTCCGCGGTTTTGGCACTGTCTACCAACTTTGTGGTACAAATCGACTTGCACTTGGTCTGAGCCCTGCGCTGCGTTTGAGCCTCCATTCTGAAAGTGTACGTAGAAGGGAAGGCAGCAGGTCCGGCTTGCGAACTCCGCTGTGCGCCGACAAGCGGTATGGCGCCGAGTAGAGGCCATTTTCCTATTAGAAAAGGCTGTCGAGAGCGCAAAATTTTCTTCGCTGCGCGCCCAACCATGGTGGGCACGCAGCGGGCGCCTGCGGCGCCAAATTTTTGAAATGTCTGCCAGTCGCCCAACCTGATCTCAGAATCACTCTGAGGCCAACCTGAACTACGTATACACCCACAGTAACTGCGTGTGCGGTGTGGACGGCAGGAGCCCACACCTGACGTCTCATCGCGCCTCATCGCTCATGCACGGTTGGTACATGGTAGGGTTGGAGTCAACCTTCTCTCACACAGTCATCTGTGACATATGCGTGCGAGTCTCAGGTGTCTCGCATGGCGCTA
>NW_005194956.1:0-3551 GCF_000372725.1 Emiliania huxleyi CCMP1516
AGCGGGTCAACGAGACCTTCGGCTGGGCACTACCCCGAGGCCCGTAGGCTAGGAACCTTCTCGGAACCTTCTCGGAGCTGTCCTTAGGATGGCACTACCCCGAGACAGCCTTCCGCTTCTACGTCATCAACGCGCGCCCCTCGCCCTCCGGACCACGAGAGACCCCCCCCCCCCCCTTCCCTCTCACTCCCGTCCGTCTGAAACCGAGAGCAGGCGCCGCTCGTCTTTCGGACCGCTTGGGGCGTCGCTAAGTCCTTCATCCACCCGATCACGGTGCAAAAGTTCTCCATCCTCGGCTCGGGCTGGCGGCGCACCTTTGCCGAGGCGGGCATCACGCTCACCACCGGCGAGGCGGCGTTCCCCACAAGCTGCGACCGCGCCGAGCCGTGACTCGGCCTTGATTGCCGTAGGCGAGGCGTCCCCGACCAGCTGGTCGGCTGCGGTGCGGGCGGCGGTCGAGGAGCACGGGCCGGAGCTGCTCGGCCGCGGCTACATGCCGGCGGACGACCTCGAGCGGCTCGGCTTGCGGTGAGCTCCCGGAGACGTGGGCCCGACATGATCATCCGAGATCGCGCCACACCCCCGGTGTGGCGGTGCTTCCCCGCGGGCACACACACACACACACACACACACACACACATATCTCTGGACTGGGCGTAATGCCATACAGTACCTAATGCGCGCGTAATCTATACACTCTAGAAAACTGTCTAGTCTTGTCCTCTGCGTGTGTGTATTACTTCTGTCCTGTGGGTCAGCCTGTGCATGTAAAAGTATGGCATACGCAATGTGCGATCTCGTTCTGCGTTACACATATGTACGAGTACGTGTCCTCTCTCAGGCCCCGCGCCCACACGCGCCCACACCCCCCTTATGGCTAGTTCCATTTCACTGTGGCACAGCTCGCGTTACAAAACCTTGATTTGACCATTTGCGCCATTTTGTCCCTCTCGGTGCCTCCCGACGCAGCGCCCAACGGACACTCTCGCGCTGGAACGCGAGGAGCGCGGAGCACTCCAGCATCGCCTCGGCCGGAAGTGCCTCACCGCCACCCGCCGCGGCGGCGGTGGTGGCCCGTGGCGAGATTTGGCGGTAGAGGTCGGTCAGGCTCGAGCTCGCGGCGCTCTCGTTATTTATTATTTGGAGCCCTCCACTGGATGCCGACGCACTGTCGCGAGCGCGCTCTCCCCCCTTGCCCTTCGAAGCTGCTCTAGCGGATAGCGCGACGACCATTGCAGAGTGAGCCTTCCTGCCTGCAATCCGGCGGGGAAGCAAACACCTCGCACAGAGAGTCGAGTCACTCTCACTCACATGGTGCGAGTGGACAGAAAGGGTGGTCACAGTCGCTCGATCATATCAAGCTGGTCTGCCACGCTCGTGCACGGAATCTCCTCGCAGCCAGAGTGCACCTCGAGCTTCTCCATGAGCGAGCTGATCTTGCTCGGCCCGCAGGAGAAGCCCTCCACCTGCGGAACAGGGCCGGCGGGATGGGACAGGGTGGGGTGGGACAGGGCCGGCGGGGTGGAGGTCGGTCGATGCCTTTCCAGCCGAGCCCGCCACAACCTCTATGTATGGGAGGACCTTTATGCCGAGGCCCTTGCACAGCGCCTTGTTGGTGTCGAACAGCACCTCGCAAAACTCAATCTCGGGCCAGTCGTCGGCCACGCGCTTGTACTTTGGCGCCATCGCTTTGCACGCTCTGCACCACGACGCATAAAACTTGATGCACACGACGCGGCTCTCACTTTCTGCCTGCGCAAGTTTGGCGCGATACGCGGCCTCGTCCTCGAGGTGCGTGAGGCCAGGCGTGGGCGGGTTGAGCACCGCGGTAGACGGAGTCGCGGCAGGCGGCGAAGGCGAAGGCGGAGGCGCCGTTCGGGTCGATCGCCCGCGAATCCGGCTCCAGAAACCAGCGACCGGCGGCGAGGCTCTGGCGGCGGGGTGGGCGGCGGCGGGGGGGGGGGAAGCAGGCGGAGAGAAGCGGAGCGCCGCAGCAGAGCTGCCAAGCAACAAGCCGAAAAGCGCCGCCGACATTTCACCGCTTTCTTTTTCTCCTGCTATCGACTGCTAGTTCGTGCCAGTCTGCAGTGAGAGGGGCTTGTACTCTCTAAGCTTGAAGAAAAAGAAAACGCGCCACTGTTCATCGCAGAGTACCTGCCGGCAAGAGCTCGACACAGTGCGAAGGTCCGCGGCTCCTCCCTCCTTTCTACTTTCGTCGCACCGCCGGGCGCACTCCGCCCCCCTTGCGGCGGGCGCCCCTTCCGGCTCCTTTGCGGTCGCGCGTGCTGCGCGTGCCCCGGCGCGCGCCCGCCGATCCCGCGCCCCTCCCCTCCGCCGATGCCTGCAGGCGCCCCCGTGGAACACCGCCGCTGCTGCATGAGCTCGACCGCCGCGCCAGGCGCTCCCCGGCGTGCCAGAAGCCAGCCCGCCGGCCCGAGTCCGCGGATGGGCCCTGCCGCCGCGCCCGAGTCGTCCGAGATGCAGTTTGAGATGGACCTGGACGGCGCAGCGGGCGGCGGCGGCGGCAGCCTCGGCGGCAACGCATCAGCGGGCAGGGAGGGCGAGGCGCCGGTCCGACCGCGCGCGACGCAGAGCGAGGGCTCAGCCCGACGCCCGGACGCCGCCTCCGCGCGGAGCCGCGGCAGCCGCGAGTCGCGGCGGCCGTCAGTCGGGGCGCAGGAGCGCGCGGAGAAGAAGCCGCGGCTCTCGGCCAACAGCTCTGCCGGCAGCACGCCCATGTCTGTGTCGCCGGTGATCCGTCCTGCGGGCGCGCCGTCGGTGCCCTCCTCCTCGGCGCTCATCCCGCTGGACGCCGAGGTTCAGCCGGCGACGGCGATGCGCGGGCACGAGTTTCAAGTCGGGCGGAGGGTGTTTCACGTCCACTTTGGGCACGGGTACATCGGGGCGCTGGAGCGGCAGGTGCCGGCCGGGTCGACGGACCCGCCCGAGCAGGCTCGCGCGCCCTCGCCGCTCGCACTGAAGACGGACCCCTCCGCGAGTCCCTTGCGGGTGCCGTGTCCCTTGCGCGTCTCCATTTTGGCGCGCACAGGCCCACACTTCTGAGCCGGACGATAGCCGGCCGCCAGAACAGCCGCCATCACCGCCTGGAGCTCTGACACCCCCCCCCCCCCCCCCCGGGACTGGAGGAGCGCGTCCTCACCTCCCGCACGCACAAAATGGGGATGGTTTTCCACTCCCCGAAGTGACCGACGCCTCGGCTGGGCCGCCTCCCCCGTCCTCGCCTCAGCCCTGTCGGAACCCCCCTGTAAGTACAAGGAGCTGCGGCTGCGCGCCTTCTACGCCGTCCCGAAAATGGGGGGCCTCCCGTCGGGCCTCCACGGGTAGTTCTCACCATTCTCATTCCACGATGAATGCTGAGTCTAGGTTGTCATCCCCTCCCCGTCCGCGTTGCTGCGGCGCCCGAACGGACACCTCCCCGGGGGGGGGGGGGGGGGATTTTCCGGGGCCCCCCCGAGCCTGGTCCCCCCCGGTTTAGGGGCAAGGGGCAGCCCTCGGAGGTCCCCCCGGCCAACGCGCGGGTCGCGTGGGTC
>NW_005194956.1:4394-14297 GCF_000372725.1 Emiliania huxleyi CCMP1516
CGCAGGTGCGGACGGCGGCGATGCTGCTCAAGTACGTCCCCCTCTTCGAGCTGTCCGACGCCTTCCCGCGCGAGGCCATCCTCGAGCGCGCCGCCGCCTCAGGCATCCTCGTCCACGAGCTCGCAGGAGGAAAGCTGGTGCTCAAGGGGCGGCGGAGGTCCGACTCGGCCTCGCTGCCGCCCGGCGCGGCGGTGCCGGTCAAGGTTGGCTCCGCCCCGAACTGACTCGCGGAGAGGCGGGTAATTTATGTGGGGGGGTCGCTCTCTCTCGTCGGCGCATGTGTAGTCTCCTGTGCGTGCGGGCGTCCCTAGCTGTTCTGCCTGCGTGAGCTTGACTGTGACGCGGTGGGGAGGACCCGGTATGGTAGTAGCTAGTAGGCGCCATGTCTCTGTGCACGCTGTGATGCCGTGGGTACGGCTCTACTAGGGTAGTTTTGTTGTGATTTAGCGTACTCGCGAGCGAACGGCCATATACGGTCTAGATGAAGTTTCTCCGGAGACCTCGGGAGCGGGCAGTTTTATTTATTCACACACCCCTCGGTGCACGGTGGGCAGTGTCGAGTGTGGTCTGAGGGCAGGGGTGGGCAGTGTGGATTTCACACCCGGGGCAGGTAGGGGATCGGGCAGGCATGGACAGGGGCAGTTGTGCGGCAGTGTGCGGCAGGACAGGACCACAAGCAGAGTGGGCAGGTCGGACGGTAGTAGTCAGGACACAATTGCAGTGTCTGAGATTTAAAACCCCTGCGCGTGAAAAAAAGGCGCGCATAATTGCTGTGAACATGAGATTCACACCCCATTCTCATTGAGATTACTTATAGGGACGGCCGATCGACGAAACACACGTGATAGCTCGCGAGCTCAACAAGTTCTCAATCAAATCTCAGGGGGGTCTCTGGATGTGTACAGGAAATGGGGGACGGCACTGCAGTTAAGAAGTGCGGCAAGTGCAAGGCTGTGAAGTCGACCGAGGACTTCAACCGCCGCGGGAATGGGTACACATGGCAGTGTTGGGAGTGTGACAGGGCGTACACTGTGAAGCGTCGCGCGACTGAGAAATGGCGCGCGCAGAAGGAGCCTCCAAGTCCAACCGAAATGGCATATTTGTGCGAGACGTATGTTGTGAGTGTGCAATAGCGTGTTTTCGTTCATTTTACAACCAACCTCTGACCTGCCTCGGAGTATAGCTCCGCCACTCGGGAAGTACGCACGCACACATGACAGCGAGGCGAGCGTTTAGCGAGCCACCAAGCTAGTCATATATATTTGTGCCATCGTTGAGCGGACAGACGCCGTTGGGCTCGCGGGGCCGTCACTCACTTCCACAGGTCCGGACGCACATCCTCCGGGAGGAAGTACGGAATGAAGGAGAGCAGCAGCACCGAGGACAGGATCAGGTTGGGCAGGCCGCCAGGTATCTTAGAGGCGAGCGCGTCCACGCCAGTGGCTATGCCGACCAGCTCAGTCTCAAACACCAGGTCCGAGTCGGGCGGGATGCTGGCGCCCGCACCCGTCTCTCCGTACGCAAGCGACGCCGGGACCACCAGCGTTCTCTTGCCGCCCACCTTCATTCCGGCAATGCCCTCGTCCCACCCCGGGATCACGCGGCCGGCGCCGAGCTCAAATGCGAGCGGCGAGCGGCCTTTGCTCGAGTCGAACTGCGTGCCGTCCGAGGCGAGCGTCCCTGTGTAGTCCACCTGAACCACCGCGCCTTTCTCTGCAACCTCGCCGTTGCCACTAACGACGTCGAGGTACTTGAGGCCGCTCGCAGTCGTGGTGTACTCTTCGTCCGCAACCTCGCCCGCGGCCGCCTGCATCACGACGGCGGCGCGGCAGCAGAGGCTCGGGCCGCGGGCGAGTTTGCCGGAGACCGACGGCGACAGCGCCAGCGACGGCGACAGCGACAACGAGAAGAGGCTGAGCATTCGTTTGGGGATGAAAACGCGGAAAGAAATCCATCTGACGGAAAAATTTGTAGACCTGCCAGTACGACTGTAGCGACTAGCACACCCCTGTCCCAGAAACCCGAGGAGTCACGTCCACGCCTGTGTGATGCACGCCCTGTGAGCGGGGCGGGGTGCGCACTGTGCCTCTGTGTTCGTGCGTCGCCCATCTCTCCTGGAGATGACTGCTCTATTTATTTAGTTGGTGCGTCTCCAAAGAACGAGAGGTGGCATGAAGGTCGCTGCGAGAATTGGTGAGAAACTGCGAAGAGAGATAGGAAGTGGTAGACGCTCGAGGGTGGGCGACGGCTAGCACCACAACACTCCTCTCCTAAAAAAATCCCTGTGGCTGTGTGGTGGCGGCGTGCCGTCCTCCCATCCCTCCCTTGCGTTGTCTGTTTTCTTTCTTTCTTTCTTTGGTGCGTCTCCGAACTGCCTATCAGACGTGCCGGAGCCGTCCGACTGACGACTGTAGCGACTAGCACACCCCTGTCCTTCCCTGGGGCCTGGGACCCCGTGTTGCATGTCTGACTGTCACTGTGCGATTTCGGTTGTGACTCTGTCCTCGATTCTTCAGTCGCTCTGCCGGACGCGCTCGCTTTGTCGCGAGGGTCACCGGTGTAAGCCGTGTGGACGCCCAGAATAGCCTCCCCTGGCTTAGCTAGAGTGAGAGATATTGTGCACGTGGTCAGCCTCTACAATATATACACTGACACTTTACCTCCCAGAGCTCGTCTAGGTCCGCCACGGCCATCCTCAGCCTCCAGAGGGCCCCCGGCCGCGGCGCGGTGCGGCGGCGTCACAAATCCGACGTCAGTTCACCGGGACGCGATCGGGCGATCTGAAGCCCAACTAGGCGTATGGATTGCCCGCCCAGGGCTATCACCTGGACCCCTCAATGGACGCCTGCGGTGCCGCCCCCACGAGGTGTTGTTCACACCTGTCCAACCATTCGTGCAGCAGGAACGCGCTGTGTGTGGCTGGCAGCAAACTCAAATGACGACGGGTTGCAGCCTCGTAGCTCAACGGCAACATTGTGCATGAGGAAGGCTGATAGAAGTAGCACCAGCCACACAACCAACAGCTTCTGGAGAGTATGCGGAGCGCAAGCAGCCGGTGATCAAAGGCGTGTTGCTGTCGGTGGCAGATTGCCAGAGGGACGCCGGCGCTTCGGTGCGTGGCTTCGTCACAATTTTCCACCGCTCAACTTGGAGGCAGTGTGTCTAGTAGCGTGCTACACCTATGACAGCGGACCTCAGGGGCGCCGACGTGCGACGACCGTCTGGGATCGAAAGACGAAACCGCGTCCCAGGAGCTCGTGCAGAGCGCGCTCCGGAGCTCTGTGGCGGAAAATTTGAAGGGAACGTGGTGGCTTCCCACCGCCTCTGTATGTGCCTAATAAAGTACTAACACGACCCTCGGGCAGCAGGGGGTATGTGGCGAGCGCACGGAGGCACAGTTAGGCCGCCGTGATATCGCCCTTCCGGGCACCCCGTTTCGGTAGCCGCGTTTAGGGGTTAAGCTCCTGAGGGGCGCGTGGTTGTAACCACGTAGTATGACTACAGCCCACCACAGACACCCTCCCTCTCCACACGTGTGCACACACCCTCACCCTCTCCCCTCTCCTCTCTCTCTCTCCTCTCCTTGTCTGTGCTGTCTGCCTGACTCAAGCACTAATATTCTGCCGATGCGTGATTGTGTGGGCTGCTCCGAGGGGGCCCTGTGCAATCCGATGGGTGGGGAGTCTGTGCCCGGGCGGTGTCCGGTGCGGAGTCTCTCTCTGATCCCACCTGTGGTGTTGGGTGTGAGGTTGTGGCGGCTTCGAACCCAAGGGGGGGAGCTGATCCCACTCATAACCAACTCTCAGGGGCAGTAGGTGGGCGAGCCTCGAGCGCGCTCATCTCGATCGTCAAGGCGTGGCTACGCGCGGTCTTCCGCGGGGGGAGCTTCGTCGACGAGAGAGGGGAGGTGAGCAGCCCGCAGTCCGCACAAGAGTGGGAGAGAGTGGAGAGCGGCAAAAGTAGCACAGCATGTTCGCATGTAGCATTCTTGGCAATGGTCTCAAAGACCGGCTGACGGGACGAACTGCGTCCGGCGCGGCCAGCGCGCGACCCAGCACAGGAGTGAGAGCCACATGGCTCGCACCGCGGCTCTGTGGCGTCACGGTGGAGTCCGCATTGCCCGCGATCACTCCGCATTTGATGCCGCCGGCTGTCGACCGCCGCACCGCACCACAGTCATACTGGACTACTGCCGTGCAGGCTGCCGCCAGTCTGCGCCGCCGTAGCTGCTGCTGTGGCTACAGAAGACTCGGCGCACGAGCGTTCGACGTCCACGGGCGCCGGCAGGGCGGTTTCCATGCACTGTGGCGGCGGTGGAGTCAAATCCAGGTCAATCCGCCTCAGATACGACACCGAGGAGAATGTGGGCACGTTTGCAGCTAGGTGCAGGCATGTTTTACGGCTCATCTGCGGTGCTTTGGGTGGTCTGCGCATTGCGCGGCCGCCGAGCAACTTGGCGATGGATGGAATGAGTTGATGGGACCTTCAACTATGCGAGGGCTGGCTGGGCGTCCTCGACACGGTGGCAGCAAAGCCGGTACCGAGGCGCGGTGCGCAGAGGCGTGAGCGCGCGTCAAAACGAAGGAAATTTATGCCGAAAACAGCTGTAACTACTCTCCTAAGCTGTGAATCAGACGCACTTGCCTTCGGGGGCAAGTGCCCAATCCCGCTAGGGTGGGCGTGCTTTCACAGCCTCACGAGAGTAGCCTGTAACACTAAAGTTAACAAAACGTGTGAGTGTTAGATTTGTTTGGTATTGGGACCTTACACGCCTGTAACCTCTCTTTAAGGTATTGCTAAACATCTCTCCCTCTAAAGTTCATTCACACGCACTAAATTTAGACCCAAGCAAGCGCCCTCCTCCATCCCGAATTTGGAGGGCCTACGTCCATGCTCACCGCTGAGCGACAGCGCGTCAACACTGAGTCAAAATACCGCGAGACAGAGCTTCAGCGGAAGCAGCTCCAGTTCTTCCTCGACTCGCTCAACAGTTACAACACGCAGGCGACGCTCGTCACCGGCTTCGCCTTCACCGCCTTCTCCGCCGACGCGCTGCATGAGCTGCCTTACAAGGGCGCGCCAGTCCGCTCGCTGCTCTTCGCGTGCCTCTCTGCCGCAGCGATGGGCTCCGCGGTCTCGACGGTGGTCATCTCGAACTACTTGATGATTCGCGTCGAGCGACTAGCCATGAACCGCTCCACGAGCACGGCGCTCGCGGCGCTGCGGCAGCGCATGGGCACTGTGCAGTGCTGCTACATGTTTTCGCTCGCCGCGCTGATCGGCGCCGCCTCGACGCTGCTGTTTGCCATGTGCGACATCACCGACGAGGACCTCGCCTGCGAGAGGGTGGGCGCCAGCGTGCTTGGCGTCTTTGCCGCCTGCGTGCTGGTCGCGTCGACAGTCGTGTGGCGCATGCGAGGCCAATTCGACCGTTACAGAGACGCGTGCGGAGGCTTGCACCACAGGTCCTACCTGATCGACACGCCGGCCGGGACGCCTGCCGAAGGCGACGAGTGCGCCGCCGTCGAGCACAGCGTGGCCAGCATCGGCGAGTGAGTGGAAGTTGTCTGGTGGCATGTGGAGATGTGGCTTGCACATGCATGGGGCATGTCGCATGTGGTACGGTCTCGAGGGCGGTCTCGAGGGCGGTCGCCATCTGCTGCGCGCGGTCTCCGGGCATCAATCGGGGCGCGCCTGCGGGCTGCGGGGCGCGGGCCGCACAGAGCCGGAAGAGTGGTCCTGAGTCCTCGGGCAGGTATCCTCGCCTGCGGCGTAGACCAGTACGTGTATGCGGTATGTCGCCGCACGCCGCTCGCGGGTCGCGCTCCAGCAGGATGGAGTGCAGATGCCGCAACCGCCGCCGGCGGCGGCGGCCGCCGGCGCCGCGCGCGCGCCGCCGGCGGCGCCGCCGCCGGCATGACGCATGTGAGCTCTGTGTCTTGGTTTGCCAACAACATACCTAAAACGCATGTTGTAGGTAGGTAGGTAGAAAGGTGAAGAACAGCCAGGCTCGGACTGGACACCAACGCGGTATGGGTGGACGCGAGACAGATGATGACGACACGCACGACCCCGACCACCGCACAGACACAAACAAGCTCACAAGACACACAGCCAGCTGGCTGCCACACACCCGGAGTTGGCGTACACATAACTCAGGGCCACATTCTTCCTGTCACCCCCCCCCAGCACTCCAAGGTGCCAAGAGAAACAAACAAGGGCACAACATCACAACAGACGACAGGAGTAACATGCGCTCTGGGGGGAGGCGAGGGCCCTATAGGGGGTACCCATGCGGGGGGGAGATGGGGTCCCCCAGCCCGCCGCAGGCGCCGATTTTTTTGCATTTTTTTCGCGCGATTTTTTACTTGTTATCATGGGAATTCGGCGTACTTGCGGCCATGCTATCACGCCTTGCGACATCCTTTCGGCGCTGCTGACCGTGCCATGCTGCTCAACTGACCGCCTGCATAGCTCGCGGCCTTAGTCTTCGGCATTCAGTGACGACCTGATCGTACGGCCAGTAGGAAGGTGTCCTCGGCGGCGGCGAGCTCCGCGCATGCATGCGGAGCAAGTCCGTGAAGTCCTCGAGCCTCGTGTGTGGGTCCGCGGAAGTAGACTGAAAGATGACGGGGAGCGAGGCGCCCTTGAGCAAGCGAGGGATCTGGAGCGCGAGCATCGTCGGGTTGGCGGCCGCCGCCCCCACGCTTTGCACAATGGCTCCTTGGAGAAGGCCGGCCGTGAGTCGCGCGGGGGCTGCCAGGGGCAGGCGGGCCGCCCTTGTAGCTATCGGTCCCAAATGAAAAGAGAGCAGCGAGTACAGCAGCAGAGGCAACTCCCCACCCGCCTCGAGCGCGCGAAGCGGGAGTTGTGTGAGGAAGGCCAGGTCCTGTGGTCCTGGTACGGCCGGCACCGCGGCCGCGGCTGGGGCCCCTCGGCCGCGGCCCCGGCCTCTCCCCGCGACCGGTGCTGGGACGGCGGGCGTGTCAAAGTCTTCACCGAGAAAGATGTCCGAGTGCGAGACCCTCCAAACCCCTGGGTTGGCCATCGTCAGATCGGCGAGCCGCTGGTGTAGCACGCCGATCTTCTCCATGGATAGGTGGCGAAGAGGTTCGCCGCGTCCAGAGCGGTCAGAAGCCGCGACCAGAATGCCCCATTGAAAAGCACATTGAGAACGTGGTTCCCATCGAGGATGATGCCTGTCTGCTGGTCCACGCTGAACGAGAACCGCGGCATGAAGGCGCCCTTGGCGTCGCTCTGCCCCAGGGTGTAGCTGGTCACTGCTCCTGCATTGTCGTACACCGTGGTCCAACTCAGGCAAGGCGTATGGTCCTTTACGTGCTGAGCCCCTGGAACGAGAACGAGCATTGCATCACTGGTGATCTGAACCTCGTCAACGACGACGACGATGGGCGCTTGCGCAGCTGGTGGGGCCTGCTGCTGCGCCATCGCTTCACTGTGTTCTCTCCTCTCCTCCCACCTCACAGAAAACTGCGGCCGCCAGCGACTGAGCCAGTCTCGCTGGCGGACGGGGAGAGGAACACGAAGGGACGTACGGACGTCCATCCACTGGGATGAGAATACTGGAGATCTGAGAGGTCGAATCTGCCGATTCCACAGCCGCCCACAGGAGCGCCGCCTCAACAGGGGGTTTGGGCTCTATCGAGCCATGCTAGCTCCAGCGGCAGCCCCACCCGGCCGCCCGAGGGTGTTCCCGCAGGCAGAGATGAGAGAAGCCCAATCCTGGGGGAAGTAACCATCTGGTCTTGGTGTACGTCTCGATATATATATATCAGCCGCTCCTCCCTGATCATCACATCGCGATTTGTGGCATGTTTCGCAGAGCGAGTTTTGCGGGGTCTTTAGACTGGGCTGCCTTTTTCAGAGGTCACGCGCTGCGGAGACCTGCGGTGTGGCTGCAGTGGCTGCCCTCGCTCCGCTGAGCCCTGCGTTTACTACCCCCCGCGCTTTCCGGGCGCCGCCCATCCCCCCCCCCCCCCCCCCACGCACGGGCCTCACGCACAGCTAGCGCACAACGCCGGCAGCCAACGCCGGAGGAGTGCCTGCCGCCCGACGGCCGAACTTACTTGTCCTCCTTTGGTAGTTCGGGGTCGACTCCGGGGCTCTTGCCCGCGAGGGCGCGGAGGTAGATGACGCCGATCGAGGTGCCGCCCCAGAGCAGGCCGGTGCCTGCGCGGGCCGGGGGCGGCGGGGGAATGAGCCGCGGAGCGGAGCAGCAGCGCGGGCGGAGGTGCGGTGGGCGGTGTGGCGGTGCGGTGGCGGCGGCGGTGGGTGGCGGCGCGCACAGACGCCGGCGTCGACAACCGAGCGCCACGGGTAGGGGAGGCGCTTGACGAGGCCGATGATGCAGGCGACGCCGAGCGAGATGGACCACGACACCGTCTTTCGCTTCTTCGACGCGTGGAAGAGCCCCATCGAGTAGAAGGGCGCGAGCGCCGAGTGCAGCAGCGGCGGCGGCGGCGAGCGCGTGCTGAGGGTCATGGCACGCTGCACGACCAGGGGCGAGAACTTGCACTGGAACGCCTTGTACCCCTCAGTGTACGCGAAGAAGGCCATCGTGCCGCCGTACCTGCACGCGCCAGCGGTGCTCAGTCAGGCGCGGCGGCGACGGCGGAGGCGGAGGCGGGCGGGCCGCACAGTCCCCACTGCAGCATGGTGATGTCGCGCTGCAGGATCGGCTGCATCGCAATCGGCGCGAGCCGCCCTATCGCCTGCGCCAGGATGCCCAGAAACCCACACACTCCCCACGCCGTGCGGAGGCCGCGCGCCGCGTCGGCAGTCGGCACGGGCGACGCGCTAGCGCTCGCGGCGATGAGATCGGCGCGAGCCGCACGGCCGATGGCGGGGCGCGCGCTCGCGCCACGCGGCAGCGCGGCGGCACCAGAGGCTGATGACGCTGCTGCCATGAACAAGAGTAGGTGGTGGAACGCTGATAACATCAACGAGATGAGCCCGATAGAGTGCAGAGAGTGGATCGCCGTGAAAAAGAGAAATAAGTTGTTTTGAAGGGTTGCCCGGCCGGCGGCCGGGTTGCTGCGCAAATCTCGCGCTGCGCTAGGCCCAGAGCGAGTTCGCGCTGCGCTAGGCTCAGACGGCGTGCGTGCGCGGGCCGCCGGGGTGAGGACCACCCCACCTAGCACCTTCCCACCACGCCCACCTCCTTCGGGCTCGGCAGCTTGTCGGGCTCTACCTCAGCCCTCAGCCGAAGCTGGGGCCGGTCCCGTAGGCCGTCCGTAGACGGTAGAGCCTAGAGAGCCCCCGCGTCCCGATGAGCGATGAATTCGCGGGGGGTCGGCGCCGTCGGCGGTCCCGGGGGGGCGGGGGCGGCTCGCGGGGGGTGGCGTGCGGGAGCGCAGCATTCCCAGCCCTTGAGGGCGGGTTTTGATTAGTAGAACAGTCCCTTGTGTCGCTGGTGCGCTTGGTCCTTCTTTGAAGCTATTTATACACCCTCACGCTGGAAGTGGCGAATCGATGCGAGCGCGCCGCGTGCTCCACGCGCGGCGCGCTCGTATCGACTTGGAGTCCAACGCGCGCAGCGGGCGGGTAGCACCTCGGGAGCTCGCTCTACCCGGGATGCGGAGAACTGCCCACAGGAGCGAGAATGTTCGCCGGCGAGAATCTATCTGCCGCGTCTGGCGTCTGGCGCAAAAGGTCGCGCAGTCGTCCGCACCTGCGGAGGCCGCCGCAACTGGCTAAGGTGTGGGTGTGGGTGGGTGGGTGTGGGCGGTGAGGGCGGCGGCTAGAGGGCGAGGGGCGAGGGGGGGGGGGGGGTACGTGCCAAGCCTCTCGGGGCCGGCGTGGAACAAGGGCGCCCACGACGTGCGCAAGAGCGGCGCGAGAAGGGCGACGAGTGGACGAGCGGAATACGGCCGGGGTGTGTCG
>NW_005194955.1:0-1175 GCF_000372725.1 Emiliania huxleyi CCMP1516
GCAAGAGTACATGTGTGGTGGGAAATGACACGGCAGCAGCAGGGAATGCTAAATAAAGTTTTATTGGTTATCAAAATTTTCATTTAGCCTCAAGCATCTTTGGACTGCAGGGTATGCTGTAGAAATTTTGGAGCATGCGGTGTGTGAGTGGCGGGGGGGCACCAGGCTCTGCGAAGGGTCGAGCTCTGAAGCCTCTCCGCTGCTGCTGGGGGCGCACGCGCCGCGCGGTGCGATCCGCGTGAACATCTGCGACTCCTGCACGCGCTCGTCGATGACGAGCAAGAGCACCCCAAAGTGGTTCGCAATGACCTGCACGCGCGCGCAAGCCGCGGGGTTTTGGGGAGGGGGGGGGGGGGGGAGGAGGCCCAATGCGGTGCACGGGCGTGCCACGTCCCCTCGTGGAGCAGGGTCGGGCGAACGGGGCGGGCGAGAAGCGCCGGAGGAAGGGATTGGGGGGTGGGTGGGGGAAGGCGGTTCGCGCCTCCATTGCAAACCCGTCGGCCCACACGCACTTGTGAGGCCGGTGCTGCTTGCCTGCGGGTTAGGGTTAGGGTTAGGGTTAGTGTGAGGGCGGTGCTGCTTGCCTGCGGGCGCGCCGGGGGCGTCGGGGGGAGGGCGGACGGGGGCGCGGAGAGGCGGGCGGGGGCTCGCCTCGCACAAGCACCCGCCTGCGGAGGGCCTCCAGCGAGTCCACCCCCTGCATGAAGGCGAACCCTGCGGTGCGGAGGCGCAGCTCGGTGCAGGCGGGCCGGGGGGGAGGGGTGGGGAGGGGGAGGGGGGAGGGGCGAGGGCACCTTCAGCGCGCTGGGCGTGCAGCAACTGGTAGAGCTGGTATGTCTCGTCGGTGATTTGGGAGGCGACCAGCTGTGATTTTTAGGGGAGGTCGGGGGTCGGATGCGGCAGGGGGAGAGGAGGCGTCGCTGACTCACATATTTGTCTAAGGTGAGAGGGACGAGGGGAGTGGGTGAGTGGGGGGTGGGGGGTGGGGGGTGGGGGGGGACGAGGGCGGGGTTGAGGGTACGGGCGTGGAGGGGTGATAAGGAGCGCTCGGTGCACGGGGCGCGCGCGGGCGGGGCGGGGCGGCGTTCTCGAGCCTGCCGCTGCATCGCGACAGCGTAGTAAGGCTGCCATCCACAAATCTCCGACAGGGCGGACTCGATGGCGAGGTAAAAGCA
>NW_005194954.1:0-1175 GCF_000372725.1 Emiliania huxleyi CCMP1516
AGCCGCCCCAGCCGCGCCTCCTCAATCCTCTCTGGTAACTCTACCGCGCAGCCAGCACACGCGACGTCGGCGAGGCCGACAAAGCTCTGCATGGCCTGGTTCATCGGTGATCGAGTGATGGCGTATTATCGGGCAGTCTTCTCATTGGCGAGTCAGACTGCTCAGCGTCGGCAGCAACAGTGCGTGACCAGCGCAGCCACCGGCTCCTGCGGCGTTTGCAGCCACACCAAACGCCCGCGCGGGCCAGGTTGAAGCCCCAGGCTTATGTCGACGCCGGACATTGATTGTAGCCGCCGATGACCGCCGCAGGCCCTCATTCACACACCCCACAGTCCCAGTTTGCAGCGCGGGGAGGAGCGGGGAGGCTCGCGTTTGGCAGCCAGCCCTTCCGTGGCTCGGATTTTCCGTTTCCGAATTCAAACTTGCGCCAGGTGGCGCACGTGCTCCGGCCCTCCAGGTGTGGCGAGGGGGGGCATGCAGGTGGCTTGGAGGGGCCGAAGCCACCTGGCGCCACCTGCCCACCCATCGGGCCCAGGTGGCGCACGTGCTCCAGCCCTACAAGTGTGGCGAGGGGGGCGGGGCAGGTGGCTTGGAGGGGCCGAAGCCACCTGGAGCCACCTGCCCAGGCCCAGGTGGCGCACGTGCTCCAGCCCTCCACGTGTGGCGAGGGGGGCGGGGCAGGTGGCTTGGAGGGGGGCGAAGCCACCTGGCGCCACCCGAGCGTTCACATGGCCACAGGCGGCGTTTGGAATCTGCTCCAGGTGCTTTTTGCACTGTTTGCCCATGTCCACAGGCGGCGTAAGCCTCTGGCTGAAGCCACCTGCATTTTTTGTATCGTGAGAGCAAGTATCGTGAGAGCAAGCGTGCGAGAAAATGTACCACATACCACACACTCGCACACTGGAGAGACGCTGGACGCACCGCGCGGAAACACAGAAGACACGAGACGGGGGGGATGGGCGGGGGAGAGAGCGAAGTGAATGTCATGCACCGGAGACATACGGCTCTTCTTATGGCCCGCACGGTATAGGTACGGCCGGCGCGCGCCAGAGGCGCCACTACAGACGCGGATCGTGGCCGCCCTCACTGGGCGGCGGCCGCCTGCTGCTCCACGTAGGCGACGAACGCGGCCTCGTCGACGGCGCGGACGAGCACGTCGCGGTTCTGCACGTCCT
>NW_005194953.1:0-1175 GCF_000372725.1 Emiliania huxleyi CCMP1516
ACGCAGGGCAGACGACGGGGAGGCGGAGCAGACGCGCAGGGCGAGACGAGGGAGGGAGCAGGACTTTGCGGAGATCAGTAGGAGGATGTACGACGAGATAGGGAGCAGCAGGGACCCGAGGGACCATGTGGAAGACGGCTAGTGCTAGTCCCCCATCGGGAGGACGACCCCGGCTAGTCGCCGGCCACACCCACAAAGAACCCTGCACAAAGATCGCAAGGGCGGGGACCTGTTCCTTTTTACCCATCTCACAGCAGAGAGGTGTCACTTGGAGCACTTGGAGTCAGTTTTTATTTATTTTACATACCCGCAAAATACCCCGGTATTTTGCCGATTTGGCTGATTTTGGGCCCAAACCAGCTGATTTCCACGGAGTTTCCTCGGGAAACTAAAGAGGAAACGAGAGGGTGCTGTAGAGAAACACGGAAAGGAAACGAGACGGGGTGAGCGAGGAAGCATGTATGCAGCCTAACTCCTGCAACAACGCCTCCCCGGCGCAGAGGGGCCCCCGGAGGGACGCTCAACCGCTCCACGCCACGCCGCTTGCGGCGGTCCTATTTCCCTCGCTCACCGGCGCCTCGCCGCCGCCCCCCCCCCCCTTCTTGCGCCGCTCCGCTCGTGGCCGCCGCCTCCCCTGTCAATCCCGCCGCCTCCCCTGTCATCCCGCCGCCCGCACCACCGCCGCCACCGCCTCGCGCCTCGCCGCCGCCGCCACCGACCGCCCTCCCCTGCGCCGCTGAGCCGTGAGCGCGGTGCAGGGGGCGAGCCCCCGCTGCGCAGCCTCACCGCAGTGCACTGCGCTCTCCGCACCCCTGACGATTAGTGAGGAGGTGGTGTTGCACAGCATGGAGCTCGGCGAGCGTTTAGCGAGCCCCTCAGCTAGTACATACATAAACACGGGGGAGGTATGTATGTAACTAGTGAGACGACTCGAGATTGGTTCGAGATTGGGGCAGAGCGAGTGGGAGACTTTTCGGCGGGCGAAATGCGGCGGTTTGGATGCGTCCCCTTTGGGACGACCTGTTGGTACGACCTGTGGGACGACCTGTGGCAGCGACCGATGCCGTCACCGGACGCGGCGGCGAGGCACACGGGCGCCGGCGTGGCGCGTCGGCAGGCCCACCACGAGCGGATGCGCGACGAGCGCGCTCGGGAAGCGGCCGCGGGCGACGCGG
>NW_005194952.1:0-1175 GCF_000372725.1 Emiliania huxleyi CCMP1516
GGGTATGGCATGTGGGCTTACTTCAGTTCGACGCCGTGGCGGCGGCGCGCTGCTGCGCCTCGCGGTTGGCGTCGCGGACGGCAATCATGAAGTCCCGCCTCTTCTCAAACCAGAACGTCGCCTTTTTGGCGTCGCCCTGCTCAAGCGCCCGCTTCCAAGCCTGCCAGCAGGTGTTCTTGTAGGAGTTCTCCGATGGCGTCATCCAACCGCCGTGGCCGGCGACGTTCTGCGGCGTGTTGTCAGACGAGACCTATTATAGGGCAGGGAAGCTGCGGCCAGGATTTCCACCGTGCGCTGCCCTATGGACTCCTGACTGTTCCCCGGGGCATACTCCCCCACAGCGCAGACGTTCACCCTCCCACTCACAGCGTCCAAGACCTGTCTTGTGTGTCCTGGACCTGTCTTGCTTTTCTGCTCGCTTTTATGTCGCTTCGCCTTACCACGCTCTCACCCCTCGATGGCGTTCGCCGCGCTCCATTGCCTCGCGCGCGCGTCCTCTCTGCCGATGGCATCGTTCACTGACGTTGCGGGCTAGCGCGGGCAGCGCAGCCGTGCCAAATTCCAGAGCGGCGGGGCGCGAGCGGCCTGGTCGGCCTTTTCTTTTTATCCGAGTAACCCCTGGATAGGTCGCTCGCGCGACCTCTCCTGGATGCGCAAGGGGCCCATAGGGGTCACGCGGAGGGAGGCGCTGTTAGCGGCGGAGGAGGCGAAGGCGGCCGCGCGGGCGGCGGAGAAGGCGGCGCGGGCAGCGGAGGGGGGGAAGGGCGGCGGCAGCGGGCGGCAGTCCCGCGAGGCACGCCGGCGGAAGGGTTCGTCTTCGCGGGGCGGGGTGCGCACTGCGCGCCGCGAGGATGAGGAGCCTGAGCCAGGGGAGGGTTGGGAAGGGGGGGCGAGGCCGGAGGAGTATGACGGCCTCTTCGACGGCCCATAAGGGGCCGTTGTCTGCTGTGCCTTTTGTGGTGCTAGTTCGTGCCAGTCTGCTGTGAGAGGGGCTTGTATTCGTAGAATTCTTTTTATCCACCTTCTGGAAAGCGCGTCCTTTTTTTAAATTCTTGGAAAGGCTGCAGCGATCTTTAAAAGCTCTTCCTACAATTCGTAAAAAGAAAGAAAAGAAAACGGACCACCCCAAGGGAGGGATGGGAAGGACGGCACGCCCCCACCCACAAAGGGATTCG
>NW_005194951.1:0-2107 GCF_000372725.1 Emiliania huxleyi CCMP1516
TCGCCTCGCAAGAAGATCCAAGGTGGCAGTCCGGGTTCTGTGAAGAGGGTCGCTCGTCGAATGCGAGCCAGTTCGCTCGCGACGCCGACGCCGACGCCGCCGCCGGAACGACCGCGGCGGCCGGTCGAGCGGCCGCCCCGGCCAGCGGCCGTATCGAGCCTGCCCGTCGCGAAGGTGCGGACCTCACGCGCCCCACCGGCCGCCCGCGCCGCCGCGCCCACGTCGCTCTCTCGAAGCCGAGCGCCACGCCGCTACGACTCCCATCGCGACGACTCCCGTGCTCGCTCCTGGCGCAGGCGATCGACTCCTGACACCCATCGAGCGGATGGGCGCGTTCCCGCCGCGACCCGGTACTCTCGAACGACTTTTGAGGGCAAAAGGTGCCGCCCGAGCCCATTCCCGCCGCCCGCCGCCCGAGATCAGCTGCCACCGGCCAGCGCGCGCGCGGAGACCTGCCGCGAGCGCCTCCGTGGCCCTAGCTGGGGTGATTAGCAAGCGCCTCGGCACTTTAGATTCGCCCCTCGGGCTTTTCCGCGCGCGTGATCAGTCTCGCGTTCTCTCCTTTTTCAGGCGCCTGTTTACGGCCTCTGAAGAGCAACCGTCGAGGCGTCGATGCTCGCCTCCACGCCCGCGCCAGACCTCCGCGATTGGGGCGCCTTGTCGACGGGATCAATTGTGATTCCGGGCGTATTTTTCGGCGATTTCATTCGCACGTCGGCGACTCTTAGTCGCTTCTCCGTGCTAGGAGGCCTCTGTTTTGTGTCCGTGAGGACTAGATCGAAACTAACATTTCGGCATATGCGAATGAAATCGCCAAAAAATTAGGTGCCCTGTAGGCTTGGCTGCAAAGGGGATTTTTGTTGTGCCGACTTCGATCTTCGTGTGTGCTCCGCTTCTGAGAGAGAGATTTTGAGACATGAGAGAGAGAGAGACAGAGAGAGAGAGAGAGAGAGAGAGAGAGAGAGAGAGAGAGAGAGCGCCGAGATAGAAAGAGAGAGATTTTGAGTGAGACGGTTTAGAGAGAGAGAGAGAGAGAGAGAGAGAGAGAGAGAGAGAGAGAGAGAGAGAGAGAGAGGGAGGGCATTTCTTTCTAATTTTATTTCGCCTCGAGCTGTGCTTAAAAGTTAAATCTCTCTACAACCTCCAATCCCCGTCCTTGCTTGCGTCCCCCCATGCCGGTGTGTCCAGTCGCTGGCCAGCCTCTTCTAAACCAACACTCCCGTTTCCCAAGAAAAGAAAAGTCCAAGCCTTCCTCGATTTCCGCGAGCGGCGTCTCACAAAAAGCCTAGCCGTCCCGGCGCAAGAAAAGCCTTGCCGCCGAGCTGTCATTCCTTCTGCAGGCCGCGTGCAGCGACGCGCGAGTCCTGGCGGCGCAGCCGCCCCGCCGTGCGGACCATGGCCAACCAGCCCGTCGACGCGCCCGACGACGTGACCTCAGCCGGTAAGTGTCGAGAGCGCCCCCCGGCCAAAAGTCGACGATCCTCGCTCGCCGCCTCGCCCCTTCCGGCGGCGCGGCGGCGCCCGCGACGGGCGGCTCGCCCCACGGCGCACCCCGCCGCCGTAGGTACTCGAGGTGCTCGCCCTCCAACGACGCCGCGGGGGCGGAGGGCCGCGACCCGCTGGGCCGGCTGCCGCCCCCGCGCCTGCCGCCCCCGCGCCGCCCCCGCGCCGCCGTCGGCGGCGTCCAGCGCAAGCGCCGCCGCCGCGTCGCGCGCCGCGCGGGCAGCCTCGACGGACCAGAAGCCGTGCTCGTCGTACCCGGCGTCCCACACGCCCAGCGAAGGGCTGAGTGCCGTCGCGAGACCTCGGCACGCCTGCGCACGCCTGTGCACGCGGCAGAGCGACAGCAGCACCACCCTCGTCGGGCGCCCACGAAGCGTACTCGCGGGTCGCCGCTCCGTCGACCGAAGGCCGAGACACTTGCTCCGACGCCACCCCGCCCCCGCCCCGCCGGTCCGGCACCGATATCTCGGAGGACGACCTAAGGAAGAGCGTGGCGGCGCGTCGCCGGGGGACGGCGCGCTCGTGCTCTCGCCGCGAGATCGAGGGAGGGGGGGGGGGGGCTGCCCCCCGGAAGAGCGCCCGGGCCAGGGGTGCGTGTGCCCCG
>NW_005194951.1:2207-18733 GCF_000372725.1 Emiliania huxleyi CCMP1516
GGGAGAAAAGAGGAGGGGACAGGAACAGAGAAGAGGGGGCCAAGGAACCAAGCACAGACGGGGGGGGGGGCGAAAAACAACCGCACGAGGCAAGGAGAAAAAAAAAAAAAAGCCCGCGGAAGAGCGCGCGGGAGAAGGGGGGGGGGGGGGTGCGCGCGCGCCGTCCTGCAGCGTCGCCGGCCGCAGGCCAAGGAGCTCGGCTCCTTGAGAGCACCGACGGACGACGATCGGCTCCTCAGCAGTGGGACGCCGAGCTGGAGGCTCGGCCCGGAGCTCGCGCGGGCACGTGGAGCTTTCCGCTCGGGCCAGCAGGAAACGGGCGCCCCGCACAGCGACGCCCGCCGTAGAGTGCCGAGAGCTCGGCTCGACGCGAGCGCCGAGGAAAAGCGATCGGCTCCGCAGCAGTGGGAAACCGAGCTGGAGGCTCGGGCGGGAGCTCGCGCGAGCACATAGCGAGGTGCGTGCGCGGCGGCGTGACACAGGTGAGCGGGCAGCTGGCGCACATTTCGACTGTGGGAGCTGCCAGGAGTTTGCTCTCTCCGTTCACACCCCTTTGCAGAATGCGCGTTCACTCACAATTCATGTGTATATGAACGGTGCCGACGGGTTTGGCGAGCATCGAAGCCGTCCAGGCGCAGCAACGCGACGGTTTCGGAGGCCGACGGCTCCGAAAGAGCCTCCCGAGCGAGGCCGGCGCGGTCACGGTACCGTGGAGGCCACAGACGTCGCCGGAGCGGCACTCCCGGGGCGCCACTCCCTCACCCGGTCAGGGGGGGCCAACCACAGCCCGCCTCACCGTCCGTGGAGCTTCCGTGGTCCGCCGCTCCGGCTTCGATTTTCGACCCTCCCGAGGCTGCTAGAGCAGCCCCGCGGAGCCTCCCGGATGCACCAGCACACCGTCGTCCAGAACGCCGGCGCACGCGCTGCCCAGTGACTGGGCGGGTCGGCCCCGACTAGGGGCGGGCCCAGCCGCGCGGAGCAGACCATCCCACTCGCGGTTCGTCGCACCGTCCGCTCCGGTTTTCGTCTCGAGCGGGTCGTGAGACGGCCGCGAGAGCGAGCACCGCGGTCACGGTACCGTGGAGGCCACAGACGTCGCCGGAGCGGCACTCCCGGGGCGCCACTCCCTCACCCGGTCAGGGGGGGTCAACCACAGCCCGCCTCACCGTCCGTGGAGCTTCCGTGGTCCGCCGCTCCGGCTTCGATTTTCGACCCTCCCGAGGCTGCTAGAGCAGCCCCGCGGAGCCTCCCGGATGCATCGGCACACCGTCGTCCAGGATGACGGCGCACGCGCTGCCCAGTGACTGGGCGGGTCGGCCCCGACTAGGGGCGGGCCCAGCCGCGCGGAGAAGGCCAGCGAGCTCGAACACGTCGCCGCGGGCGGCCGTTTCGCAAGCCTGAGCGGGTCGCCAGACACCCGCGAGAGCCAGCAGCTAGAGCGCCGTCGTAGCCGCAGATCGAGTCGAGGAGCTTGATGTCCACGGTAGCAGTTGTGGAGAGTGGTGGCACGGTGCGTGTAGACGCGTCGATTGAGGGCTCCCTTTCGAAACGCGACGGGTACGGCATGACAACTGCCAGTACAGTTTTACGCCGGCCAGCGTGAGAGCACAACAGGGAGCCGGCGACCCGTACGCTTTGCGCGTGGCGACTGGTGGCTGTCTGGAGCTCGTGTGAGCTGGTCCGACGCTTGGCCGAGCCGAGAGGACCAGCGAGCGACCACGTTGGCGATGAAGCTTGGCGGCCGGCGCCTCGTCGCCAGACGTCACAGCGGCGTGGACGTAGGAGTGTGCGGCGACGGTTACCGGCAAATCCGGCCCAGTGTGGCCGGCAGCTGCCTAGCGCTGGCCTGTGGCCGGCGCCGCGGTGGCGGAGAAGGCGTCTCGCCGCCGTGGCGGCGGTCGGCAGGTGCGAGCGTGATGCCATCTTGCGGGACGACACCCGTCTCGCAAAACCCGGACTGCCACCTTAAAGAATTTTACAACAAAACTCCCTCGCACAACACTGGGCACAGGACTGGGCACGGGACTGGCGCGCACTGGCACGAACACAGGTACACCACGGGAGCCGCCTAAGCGACTCCTGCGAGGGTGGCGAGGCACTTAGCTCCGTGCACCCGCCCACCCCCGCCACAGGCAAGCTCATTCACGACCTGCTCTGCGATGGCCGTGTGAAGAACGACTGAGATGCGCTGCTTCTGCAGCCCCAGCCAGCTCTTGGTGGTCCAAGTCACCTCATCGAGGTACTGGGCCCGCGTCAGCTTGTTCTGTAGCACGTCCGCCGCTCTCCGGAGGATCTCACGGACCCCCTTTCCGAACCCGCCGAACGATTCGAACAGCAGCAGCTGCACTTCGACGCCCTTGTCTTCCCTGGCGTAGCGATAGTCCCCGCCGTAGGACGGTATGCGGCGGTCGCCGCCCACCACCCTGCCCCCCCTGGTATGCCAGCGCCCAGTCCCTTGCCCTCTCTCGCCCTTGCTCTTCCTCTCCCCCTCCATGCCGCCCCCCCCGTACCCCTCCCCCTCCCCCCCCCCCTCCTCCTCTCCCCCCCCCTCTCCCTGCCCCCCACCTCCCTCTCCCTCCTCGCAGTAGGGCCCATGCCCCCACCTTAAAGAACACAAGTGCACAGACAGGCTCGACACAAGAATCTTACAAGGAAACTCCCTCGCACAACACTGGGCACGGGACTGGCGCGCACTGGCACTAACGCAAAAAGAATTCTTCTGTCAAACAGCACACTGGCGTCGCCCATCTCTCCCTCCACCACCCGCCTCAGGCGAAGCTGGTGCAGGGGACGCGAGTCAGTCACGCTCGACATGACTACCCTCACGATCATGCGAGCGCTGCCGCGCGAGGTGGACCCGGTCGTCTTCCACATGAAGGCCGAGGAGGCGGACAGCACGAGCTACTCCTCTCCCCCCATCTCTCCCCCATCTCTCCCCCATCTCTCCCCCATCTCTCCCCCATCTCTCCCCCATCTTTCCCCCGTACCAGGCGCCCAAGGGCTGCCTGCTCTACGCCCCCCCCTATCCCCCCCTATCTCCCCCCTCTCTCCCCCATCTCTCCCCCATCTCTCCCTCGTACCAGGCGCCCAAGGGCTGCCTGCTCTACGGCCCGCCCGGCACCGGCAAGACGCTGCTCGCGCGCGCCGTCTCCAACAACATCGACGCCGCCTTCCTCAAGGTCGTCGCGTCGGCGATTGTCGACAAGTGTACATCGGCGAGTCGGCGCGGCTGATCCGCGAGATGTTTGGCTACGCGCGCGACCACGAGCCCTGCATCATCTTCATGGATGAGATCGACGCCATCGGAGGGCGGCGCTTCTCGGAGGGGACCTCGGCCGACCGCGAGATCCAGCGCCGACCGCGGGGAGCTGCTCAACCAGCTGGACGGGTTCGACGGCCTGGGCAAGGTCAAGATTATCTGCGCGACCAACCGGCCCGACGTGCTCGACCCGGCTAGGACACGCCCATGACATGCCCGAGACACGTCCGAGACATGTCCATAGGCCCGACGTGCTCGACCCGGCGCTGATGCGGCCGGGCCGGCTTGACCGCAAGATCGAGATCCCGCTGCCAGGCGAGTCGGCGCGCGTGGACGTGCTCAAGATCCACGCGGCGCCCATCACCAAGAAGGGCGACATCGACTACGAGTCCGTCGTCAAGCTTGCGGACGGCTTCAACGCCGCCGACCTGCGCAACGTCTGCACCGAGGCGGGCATGTTTGCGATCCGCGGGGAGCGTGACTATGCGGTGGAGGAGGACTTTATGAAGGCGGTGCGCATGAGAGCTGAGGCTGTCGACGGGCGGTGCACACCTTATTCGCATGCACCGCCGGTGTGAACGTCTCGAGAGTACCCCAGGTGCCGGTGTGGACATGTGGAGGGTACCTCGGTATAAGGTGCGCTGAAGGTATAGCATTCACTCACACACCTAGGTAGAGGGTGTGGGCGCTGCGCGCCTACCTCTGTGTCGGTACAAGGTGTACACCTGCACCTTATGAAGCGTGGGTGGTCTACGTCGCAGTAGTCTCTCTGCAGCGATCGATGCTTTCTCCGTACCTTATACTCTCCCACCTCAAAAGAAAAGCCGCAGGGAGCTTCCGAGACCCACCACGCAAGACCACGCACACATCATCCCGCGGCCTGGTGGTCGGCGGGACTGCAACCAGTCTTCGCGTGCCGCCTGTCGTTCGACTCGGGCGCCTTGAGCGTCGGGGTGGGCGAGCAGGGGACGCGGCTCTGAGCGCTCAGCGACGCGTGCCGGATGGAGTCCGGCCGCGGGTGACTAGGGAAGCTCGCTCAGGATGTGTGGAAGCCACACGTTGGCTGAGTGTCTTGTCTTGTGGTTCTGTGTGTCGCTCCTGTGTGACCGTCACCGCCCGTCCCCCGCGTCCACCCATACCGCGTTGGTGTCCCAGTCGTTGGTCGGACTGGTGTTTCGCCTTCCCATCAATCAATCGTTCGGGTCGCGGAGGCTGCAGGCGCCCCTCGGGGTGTGCGCTGAGGTCGTCTAGAACCCCAATCCTGGCTTCGCACCCTCGACATTGCTGGTGTCCCGACTTTGTTTGTTTGTTGGGCGTGACATCCTCGGGTGTGTTCTTGTCGGTACCCGCGAGTTTTTCTTCTTTCCAAGTTCGCCGTCAAAAAGTAAACAAGTTTCGGTAAACGGGCGTCTGAGCCTAGCGCAGCGCGAACTCGCTCCTGTTCATAGCCGCAACCCTTGGTGCGTTTTTCTTCTTCCAAGTTCGCCGTCAAAAAGTAAACGAGTTTCGGTAAACCTCGCGACTTCTCTGTCATCAAGGGCCTCCATGCTCTCCCGCGCCGCGGCGGCGCCACGCGCTGTCAGCAGACTCGCCTCTCGGCTCGCCCCTGCGGGCCGGCGCTTCTCGACGCAGGCGCGAGCCCGGGGGACGCTCGCGATCGCGCGCTCGCGGGGCGTGGGCGCGCGCGGGGCGTCGCAGCCGTTCGAGCTTGCCTTTTCCCGCGTCGCAGGTCGCCGATGAGCCCGCCGAGGGCGTGCGGCAGCACCCCGCGATGGCGTCGTCTCTGACCGCCATCGGCACGCGCGACATCTTTGACGCGGACCACGACATGTTCCGAGAGCTCGCGCGGTCCTTCTTTGAGAACGAGGTGGCGCCGTTCCACGCGGAGTGGGAGGCCGCCGGCGAGGTGCCGCGCGAGCTCTGGACCAAGGCGGGCGAGCTCGGCCTCCTCTCAAACATGGTCCCGGAGGCGCGCAGACTCCTTCCCTCAAAAACCTGCTCCTCCCCGCCGCCCGCCGCCCCTTGCACCAGACTTCCTTGCTGGCAGTGCGCGCCCTCCTCTCCCCTCAGCCCCCCCCCCCCCCCCCTCCACTCTCCCGCCTGCCCCGCCGCAGGAGTACGGCGGCCTCGGGCTGGACTGCAAGTACCCCGCCATCATGTGGGAGGAGCAGTCGTACTCGGGATGCACCGGCCCCGGCTTTGCGATGTGCGCCTTCCGAGACACTTCCGAGACACTTCCTAGACAGTCGTACTCGGGATGCGCCGCCCCGGCTTTGCCATGCACTCTGACATCGTCGCGCCCTACCTCACTCTCCCCACACCTCCCCACACCTCCCCACACCTCGCCATATCTCGCCACACCTCGCCATATCTCGCCATATCTCGCCATATCTCACCATATCTCGCCACACCTCCCCACACCTCCCCACACCTCGCCACACCTCGCCATATCTCGCCATATCTCACCCAGGCACTCTGACATCGTCGCGCCCTACATCACAAACTACGGCACCGAGGAGCAAAAGAGTCGAATCCTGCCCAAGCTCGTCTCCGGGGAGTGGATCGGCGCCCTCGCGATGACCACATCTCCCCATCTCTGCCCATCTCTCGCCATCTCTCGCCATCTCTCTCCCTAGGCGCCCTCGCGATGACCGAGCCGGGCGCCGGGTCGGACTTTGCGAACATCAAGACGACCGCCAAGAAGGACGGGGACGACTACATCATCAACGGCTCAAAGGCCTTCATCACGAGCCTCCCCATCCCTCCCCATCCCTCTCCCCATCCCTCTCCCCATCTCTCCCCATCCCTCCCCATCCCTCCCCATCTCCCCCCATCTCTCCCCACCTCCCCCCATCCCTCCCCATCTCTCCCCACCTCTCCCCACCCCTCCCCCTAGGTCTTCATCACAAACGGCTGGTTGTGCGACGTGGTCATCGTCTGCGCTAAGACGGACAGCACAAAGGGCGCGCACGGCGTCTCTCTCTTCTTGGTCGAGGAGGGCATGGCGGGCTTCCAAAAGGGCAAGAAGCTCAAGAAGATGGGCATGAAGGCGCAAGACACCGCCGAGCTCTTCTTCGAGGACCTGCGCGTGCCCGCCTCTGCGATGCTCGGTCCGATCTCCCCACCTCTCCCCATCTCTCCCCATCTCTCCTGCGCGTGCCCGCCTCTGCGATGCTCGGTCCGATCTCCCCACCTCTCCCCATCTCTCCCCATCTCTCCTGCGCGTGCCCGCCTCTGCGATGCTCGGTCCGATCTCCCCACCTCTCCCCACCTCTCCCCATCTCTCCTGCGCGTCCCCGCCTCTGCGATGCTCGGTCCGATCTCCCCACCTCTCCCCATCTCTCCCCATCTCTCCTGCGCGTGCCCGCCTCTGCGATGCTCGGTCCGATCTCCCCACCTCTCCCCATCTCTCCCCATCTCTCCTGCGCGTGCCCGCCTCTGCGATGCTCGGTCCGATCTCCCCACCTCTCCCCACCTCTCCCCATCTCTCCTGCGCGTGCCCGCCTCTGCGATGCTCGGTCCGATCTCCCCACCTCTCCCCATCTCTCCCCATCTCTCCTGCGCGTGCCCGCCTCTGCGATGCTCGGTCCGATCTCCCCACCTCTCCCCACCTCTCCCCATCTCTCCTGCGCGTGCCCGCCTCTGCGATGCTCGGTCCGATCTCCCCACCTCTCCCCCTCTCTCCCCATCTCTCCTGCGCGTGCCCGCCTCTGCGATGCTCGGTCCGATCTCCCCACCTCTCCCCATCTCTCCCCATCTCTCCTGCGCGTGCCCGCCTCTGCGATGCTCGGTCCGATCTCCCCACCTCTCCCCATCTCTCCCCATCTCTCCTGCGCGTGCCCGCCTCTGCGATGCTCGGTCCGATCTCCCCACCTCTCCCCATCTCTCCCCATCTCTCCTGCGCGTGCCCGCCTCTGCGATGCTCGGTCCGATCTCCCCACCTCTCCCCATCTCTCCCCATCTCTCCTGCGCGTGCCCGCCTCTGCGATGCTCGGTCCGATCTCCCCACCTCTCCCCATCTCTCCCCATCTCTCCTGCGCGTGCCCGCCTCTGCGATGCTCGGTCCGATCTCCCCACCTCTCCCCATCTCTCCCCATCTCTCCTGCGCGTGCCCGCCTCTGCGATGCTCGGTCCGATCTCCCCACCTCTCCCCACCTCTCCCCATCTCTCCTGCGCGTGCCCGCCTCTGCGATGCTCGGTCCGATCTCCCCACCTCTCCCCATCTCTCCCCATCTCTCCTGCGCGTGCCCGCCTCTGCGATGCTCGGTCCGATCTCCCCACCTCTCCCCATCTCTCCCCATCTCTCCTGCGCGTGCCCGCCTCTGCGATGCTCGGCACGCGAGATCACCCGAGATCACGCGAGATCACCCGGCCCGCCGCCGCGCGCGTGAACGGCGCCTCCTCACAGCTTGCGCCCGCCGTGAACAGGCCCCGAGAACAAGGGCTTCTACTGCGTGATGCAGGAGCTGCCGCAGGAGCGGCTGCTCATCGGAGACATGGGTGTGGCGGCCGCCGAGGCGGTGTTTGAGTGGACTAAGGACTACACGATGGACCGAAAGGCCTTCGGGGGCTGCTCTCCGACCTGCCCACCCTCCCCTACCCCCCTAACGGAGCCGAACCCACCCGTAGGCCTTCAAGGGCTCGCTGTCCGACCTGCAGACCGTCAAGCACAAGCTGGCCGAGATGAAGACCGAGGTGACGGTGGCGCGCTCCTTTATGGACCAGTGCATCCAGCTGCACTCGGAGCACAGGCTCGACACGAACATGGCGTCGATGGCAAAGTACTACGGCTCCGATTTGCAGTCCAAGATCGCGAACGACGGCGCGCCCCCCCTGTCTCCCCACATCTCCCCATACCTTCCCATCTCTCCCCATACCTCCAAGATCGCGAACGACGGCGCGCCCCCCCTGTCTCCCCACATCTCCCCACACCTTCCCATCTCTCCCCATACCTCCAAGATCGCGAACGACGGCGCGCCCCCCCTGTCTCCCCACATCTCCCCACACCTTCCCATCTCTCCCCAGACCTCCAAGATCGCGAACGACGGCGCACGACTCTCTCGCTCCCCACTCTCCCGCTCTCTCCGCTCTCTCACTCTCGCTCCCCACTCTCCCGCTCTCTCCGCTCTCTCACTCTCGCTCCTCGCTCCCCGTCCCATTCCTCTCGCTCGCTCTCGCTCGCTCTCTCCGCTCTCTCACTCTCGCTCCTCGCTCCCCGTCCCATTCCTCTCGCTCGCTCTCGCTCGCTCTCGCTCTCTCTCTCGCTCGCTCGCTCGCTCGCTCGCTCTCTCGCTCTCTCGCTCTCGCTCTCGCTCTCACTCTCACTCTCGCTCTCACTCTCGCTCTCGCTCTCTCTCTCTCTCCAGGCGCGGCTCGTGCCCTCCACACCACACACTCTCGCCTGAGCTCACTGTCTGGCGAGCGATAGGCGTGCAGCTGCACGGGGGCTGGGGGTACATGTGGGAGTACCCAGTCTGCCGCGCGTATGTCGACGCGCGCGTGCAGTCCATCTACGGCGGCGCAAACGAGATAATGAAGGAGGTCATCGGCAGGTCGATTGTCTCGACCAAGTAGAGGAGCGGCCAAGCCCGCAGCTGCCCGGGCACAGAGAGGCTCTCGCTCCGTCCGGGTGGCGCCAGTGGCAGTCGGCGGGGGGGCGGGGGCGCGGGCGCGGGCGGCGCGGCGCGATCGCAGGCCGTCGCCGCCGGTCGTCTGGTGGGTGGGTGGTGGGTGGGCGGGGGGGTGGTGGGTGGGCGGGGGGGTGGGGGGTCGGATGGGGGGCTCCGCCGACCACTCTGTACCGCCGCGTCTCTGAGTCCCGAGTCTTGTCGTCTGTGTGCTGCGCGAGATTGCGCCCTCTGTCTGATCCGCGGCGCCGACCCAACGAGCCGCGCACGTGCCAGCCGCGATCTCGTCTGCCGCGACGCCGCGTGTGTGTGCGTGTGCCGTTCGGGGCGGCGCCACCCTTGCCCCTCGTCCGTCTTCCGGTCGTACTTGTACCATTCCAAGACGTGATTTATTCGAGCGAGCGGGCCCGAGCGTCGAAGAGAAAAAATAATTCGAGTATTTGTTTCGTTCATCGACGGCCAGCTCAAAACACACAAAAGTAAAAACGCCAGGAGATCTCGTCCTTCGAGAGTAAAACGGGAGGTGTAAAAAAAGTGTTGGCCGGCGTGCCGTCCTCCCATCCGGCCTCCCATCCGGCAGTCCCACATGCACATGTATGCAGACTGGTCCTTCAATATGCAGGCCACCCAGCGACCGCGATCCTCTGGACGCGGCGGCTTGGTGCCAGTGCGCAGTGGGCCGTGCGCAAGTTTGTCGTCGCGGTGCTGTTGCAGCTTGCACCCGTCGACCCTCCTGATCGCGGCGAGTTCTGCACTCATCCATTGGGCGGTAGACCTCGACACGATGAGCAAGAGTAGCCGAAACATCGTGCCCGAGGTGCAAACAAAGGCTATCCACGGTGCCAATGCGAAAACAACGAAAACAACAGAGCGCATCTCTCTCTCTGTTGTGCGAGGCGTGAACCGCGCCATTCGCTCTCACCTGGCAACCCTGTCTGCACGTCTCGCGCGCGCGTGAACAGGGCTCCAGGCCCCAAATGACGTGTGAGTGTTAGAGTTGTTTGGTATTGCTAAAAATCTCTCTCTCCCAATGCGCAATATGGTCTTCCTCAGCTTCATCATCACTTTCCGCACTCCCCATGTACATGCAGGCGATGTTGCCTACGCCGATTACCAGCAGAGACTCTGCCAGAGACGCAGCGATGAGCGTAGAGTTCGAGGTGTCCGCGCACCGGGGCACGCGGTTTACTTTTTTCAATTTTGCCGGCGAGGAGGGTGGCCGAGTTGACGGAAATCGAGGGACGCGACCCACTTCGCCACTTCGCCACAGACGGTCCCGCGCCTCGCCGCTATGACCGCTGCACGGCCCAAACCGTCCGCTGTGCAGCGGTCTTTGTCCAGAGTAGAACTCCAACGCACTCGTCGGTGATGGTGTCCCTCAACCTGCGCCGCGCTCGGCGGACCTCGACAGCGCTTTCGGTGGCATGCAGCCTGAAGCTTGGAGAGCAGCTCCTCTGCTGCTCACACACTCTGCACAGTTGACACAGCCTGCTGTGCGGCTGCCACAGCTGTCACAGCGATGGGCTCGCCCTCACTGGCCCTCAGTCACTGGTGTGCTGCGGCTTGTGTCTGCTGCTCGGCGACTGCCGGCACACTGTGAGACCATGTGTGAGGTTACCAGCGGTTGGTCACATCGCCCCCGAGATCAGAATCTTCTACTTGTTGATGGCAACACTTGTCTACTCGCAAGAGCAAATAGGAGGGCCTCAACTAAGGATGATGTGCGAGAGCTTGTTTGATGTTTGTAAACCCGTATTTTGTGTATCTGTACGTACTTATAGCTTACTGGGAGAAAAGAGAGAGGGGGTTGTGTTCCCTAAGCCCCTAAGGGCCCTACGCGCGGCGTGAGAGCTCGGAAGCGAGCTTTGCACGGCGATCGAGGATGGCACGGTTCACCCCCTTCACCGAAGCGATGGAGATGCGTTCCGCGTGGTGTGACACAAATGAGAGGCGGGAGTGGGGAGGGTACGCGGTGCGGTCAACGCCCGAGCGTTGAGCCTTGCGCGCAAGGCGGTTGATCTTTGCAACTGCTGGCGGCGAGAAGCCACCGCCGAATGTCTCTCGCGTGGAGAAGCAGGTTGAACTTGTTTCGTTTGGTGAAGATCCCATCATGGTAGTGGCCACGCTGTGACTTGACGTAGCCTTGGCCGGTGGTGTGGTCGAACGCCCGTTGACCACGGAACCCGCGTTGCTTGCAGCCCATGTTTGCAAGTCTCTCTCTAACTCTATCTGTATAATGGGTCTCGCGAGACTCGCACTCGGGCAGCGCGAGATTTCATTATTCCTCGACTCGAACGATAAGAAAGCTCAGACGTCTTCACGTCGCACTTGCCACTTGACAACACCGTACTACTCTGATGATACACAATAACTGGAGGGTGAGACATGCGGGGAGATGCAACGTTGTGGTATGTGGTTCGTGCTGTGGTCCGATCGCTGGAGCGGGCCTCTCGCCTCGACTCCGGCCTGGGCCATCGCCCTCAAGCCTCGTCGGCGTGGAGCCTCGGCTTCTCGGCGCGGCAGAGCGGGCACGCCCGGATCCCAAAGTCGAGCGCCTTGTACGTGCACCGCGCGCAAAAGTGGTGCTCGCAGCCGGCGGGCCAGGCGACAAGTTCCGAGCGCGGAACCTCGAGGCAGAGGGCGCAAGGCTCGGCGGTGCCGTCCGCCTCGGCGGCGCGGCGGCGGCGCTCCGACGCGAGCAGCGCGTCCTGGTCCACGCGCGCCGCCTCCACCACCGTCAGCGCCACCGCCCCGCGCGCCTGCCGAAGCATCTCGGCCGCCTCGCGCGGCGAGCCGACGTGCTTGGCGTCGACCGCAACCAGGCGGTCGCCGGGGTGGAGGGCGGCGTCGGAGGCGAGGCTGTTCGGCACGACGGACGCGACCACCGCCGCGTCCTCCAACGCGTCCGAGAAGGCCACCCCCACCGCCGCCGCCGCCGCCGCCTTCCACACGATCTCGATCCTCGAGCCGCGCCGCTGCCGCCACCGCCGCTGCAGCTTCAGAGCAGAGTCGGCGACGAAGACGGGCGGTTTGCGCAGCAGCCGGATGCGGACACAGCCCTGCGCGTCGCGGATCATCGCCGCAGCGTCGCGTGCCGTCCGCGGCTTGTCGCCGTTGATTGCGAGGATGCGATCAAACGTGCTGATGATGGGTGCATCCGAGCCGTCGGAGCGGCGCTGCGCGGCGAGTGAGCCCGGCAATACGGTGCGCACGGTGGGATGCGCGGGGCACGAGCGCATCAGCGAGATGCCAATTCGGATCCCGGCTCGGGGCTTGAATACCTCCACCACCTCGTCGGGGCCACCGGCAGTTGCTGCGCCGTCGCCGCCGCACGACATCGGGCTCGTGGCGCCCAGATCGTCGCCGGGCGACTCGTCGCCGTTGTTGCTGCTCGCGGACGAGGGCCACCGAGGCCAGGTCAGGCGCATCGACGTGTCGAACATGGGTTGAGCGCGGCTCGTCAATCTCTCCTTGCTTCTTGGCGCCTCGTCGTCCTTGATGGAAATGAGGCGGGGGGGCTTTGGCCGCCTCGTCGTCCTCGTGCGCTGACAGGCTCGCAGCGCGGTGCGCGGTGGACTCCCACATCCACTGGCGGTCTCATCTCAGTCTAGCGACCTGCCTCCAGCTTGCTGGGCAGTCTCTCCTACCACAGGCACACTGACACAGGGGTGGCAGGGGCGGCGGCACGAGTCACCCACATTACTATGCGGGCCTCACTAGAGGTGAAGAAAAACAACGCCAGAGATGCGCCGGTAATTCTTTTTTTTCTCGAAGCCGACCCCGCCCGATTCGGAGGCGGTCGCATCGCCGTCGGAGCCGAGCGGCACGGCTGCCTCGCCATCGCCCTCGCAGCCATCGCCCTCGCAGCCAGAGGCCCGCCCACAACGCAAGAGGGAGCCGCGCCATCCGCCCTCCGCGCGGGAGGACCGCCGCCGAAAGCACGACGACGACGCGGGCGAGATGCCCGTCGACACCGCGGTCGACACCGCGGGTGGTGGCGCCGTCGCCGCGGAGGACGGCGGCGGCGGCGAGAGCGGCGTGGCGGCGGCGGGCGACCACAGCGTCACCGCAGGCCCTCGGGCTGAGAAGCCCCGCTTCCAGAAGGACGAGCATGTCGTCTACGCGAGTGAACACCCGGATGCGGACGCCGTCGTGCTTGAGGTCCATGCCGACGATCCGGCCGAGTACTACTACACGATCATGCTTGAGGGCGCCGCCGGCGAGCGCCAAGTGCCTGAAGGCAGGCTGCGACCCACGGAGAGCGACGGTGGCGAGGCCCGAGGCGCGGCTCTGCACGACAACGCCAGCGACGCGGGCGGGCCGCGGCCAGCGGGCGGGGGGGGGGATGGCGTCCGCCTCTGGGAGATGGACTCGATCCGCGCCCTCAGAGAGGCCCTGTCCCTGCTCACCGCGTCCGGTGCTCACTACGCGACCGTCGGCCCGTCCGAGCGGCTCGGGGTCTGCTCGCGGAGCTTCCCGCTACTAGCCCGCGCTCTGGAGGACAAACACAACCCGCCCCTTGGCTGCGAGGACTGCCAATGGAGGGCGGCGGACCTAGACGCGACCGGCGACTGCATGATTGCCGCGTGCGCATGGCAGCTCCGCAAGCTGCTACCAGAGAGCGTCCTGGTCTCGCACGGGCTGCTGACCATGCGCCAGGCCTGGGACGCCAAGCGAGCCAGCGACAGGCTGCGCAGGGCGGTGGCCGACCACCTCCAGAAGCCAGGAGTGCTGAGTCGGCAACCCCGCCAGCCTTTCGCCCCGCCCGGCCAGGGGGACCCCACGACGGTGCGGAAGCTGCTGCTGTCGGTGCACAGAGCCGGCTTCTCACCGGGTGCGCCTATGGACGACACGCGCGACCTCAGCGATTTCATCCTAGAGGAAGAGCAAGGGCGAGAGAGGGCAAGGGACTGGGCGCTGGCATACCAGGGGGGGCAGGGTGGTGGGCGGCGACCGCCGCATACCGTCCTACGGCGGGGACTATCGCTACGCCAGGGAAGACAAGGGCGTCGAAGTGCAGCTGCTGCTGTTCGAATCGTTCGGCGGGTTCGGAAAGGGGGTCCGTGAGATCCTCCGGAGAGCGGCGGACGTGCTACAGAACAAGCTGACGCGGGCCCAGTACCTCGATGAGGTGACTTGGACCACCAAGAGCTGGCTGGGGCTGCAGAAGCAGCGCATCTCAGTCGTTCTTCACACGGCCATCGCAGAGCAGGTCGTGAATGAGCTTGCCTGTGGCGGGGGTGGGCGGGTGCACGGAGCTAAGTGCCTCGCCACCCTCGCAGGAGTCGCTTAGGCGGCTCCCGTGGTGTACCTGTGTTAGTGCCAGTGCGAGCCAGTCCCGTGCCCAGTCCTGTGCCCAGTGTTGTGCGAGGGAGTTTTATTGTAAAATTCTTTTTTTTACGAGGATCTCCGTGCGCCCTGTGCTTTGTGCTCTCACGAGCGGCCGCCGCTGTGCGCTGAGGCGTACGCAGCTCGGCGTGAGAGCGGCGGCGGCGGCGGCAGTCTGACAGCGTCCTCCGCCGCGTCCGCCGCTGCACCGCGCTCTCGACTTCATGCACTGCCAGCGGCCTCGCCGTCGTCTGCTGCGGCGGCGCTGCAGCGGCGGCTCACAGGTAGGATGCAGCGGCGGCGCTGCGATGGCAGCCTGGTCGCTGCATCCGCCAACTCCACGAGCTCTCGCCGCGCTGAGCGCCCTTCAACCGCAACCGCAGATGCGAGCGAGCAGGCGGCGGGGCCCTTAGCTCCTACTAACTTGCTGCAGGCAGGCGTGACATTGGCGCGGAACGATGGAGTCGGACGACTGCAAGCGGCAGTTGCCGACGACGCCGGCTCCCGGGTATTTCAACCCCCCGCCCAAACTCGCATCGTTCACTCGGGGCGCGCACGACCCACCCACTCACGCCGCTCCGCGTTCCGCCCCACTTTGGCCTTCAGGCATCCACCTCAACTCGGCTCGCCTCGCTCGAGCAGCGGTGGGACGGTCGGCGGCTCCGCTGCGGCGGCGCCGCCGCCGCTTACTTCAACTACCTTCGAGACGGTGCGCTGCTGCTTGCATCTCGGCCTGTCCGAGGCGTTCTCCCCTGTCCTGCTCCCTCTCTCAGCCTGGCTCGCTCCCTGCCTCCCTCAGGCGGCAGTCTCGGCGCCGACAGGAGACGGCCCCCCCCCCCGCCCTCAGCCAAAGTTCAAGCGGACGGAGATCTCGAAGCCGATGTTGCTCATCCTGACGCAGCATTTCGGTCCGCGCCGGCCCCGCCCGACGCTCCACACCGCACAGCACGCTCGCCGGCCGCCGCGCCGCCCGAGCTCCTCCACCCGCCCAGTCACACCCCCCCACCCCCCTCCCCGTCCCGCAGAGTCGGACTCGCTGCCCTCGTTCGAGGAGCGGCAGGCGCTGGCGCAGCAGCTCGACATGACGCCGCGCTCGGTGTGTGTTTGGTTCCAGAACCAACGCCAGCGCTTGCTCAAGCTGCAGCGCCAGGCGGAGGGCGCGGAGGCCTCGCAGCGGTGCGCGCTCAAGCCATGCTCGCGCCCCCGCCACGCCCGTCGGCCAAGTGGCCGGCATCTCATCGCCACATAGCCCGCGCCCACGCACGTTTTGCTTTGGGCGACCGCAGCTCGCGACGCCCACTGCGTGGGACAGTTTTCCGCGCGCTCAATGCCTTGCGCGCCCCTCGCGTGCAGGCGTTCGCAGGAGAGGCAGGCGCGACTTGTCGAGCAAAAGGCGCCGCTCGGCCTGCCGCACCGAATCGCGCCCGCCTCCTCCCTCCGCCCGCGCCGCCGCGGCCATGCCCCGCCACGCCGGGACTCGTCCGCACCGCAGGAGAGGCAGGCGCGACTTGTCGAGCAAAAGGCGGCGAAGGAGGCGGCGGAGCAGGCTGTTCAGCCAGTGCCTTCCCACGCTCGCTCCCCACGCGCCGCTCGGCCTGCCGCACCGAATCGCGCCCGCCTCCTCCCTCCGCCCGCGCCGCCGCGGCCCTGCCCCGCCACTCCGGGACTCCTCCGCACCGCAGGTGAAGCTGTTCGACGCGAAGTTCGGGAAGGGCACCTTCTCAACGACGTTGGAGACGCACGTCAGCGAGAAGTGGACCAAGGGCAGCTTGCGCTACGTCTTTTCCCTCGGCCCGCAGAGCTCGCCAGTGCTCCGCCAAGGGCTGCAGCAGGTGAGCATCTCCGGCCGGAGTCCCGGTGGAGTGATTGCGGCCAAGAAGTCCTACCTGGCCGGCACCACGAAGCCGGAGGCCGAGGCTTCGCTGCGGACGGCCGACGTCGCCACCGCGTGCATCGGGCGGGAGCTGCTGCACAGGCTCAAGGCCGCGGCGGCTGCGGTGGCGCGCAAACACGACGAGGCGAGTGTGTGCGACGCGCTGGTCCTCGCAATGTGCGGCCTGTATGACAAGCCGGCCGACGACGACGAGGAGGTGGTTGCGGCCGTGCGGCGCTTCGATCTGCCGCGCGACGCGACGCGCGACATGGCGCGCCCCGGGGGCCCACCTCACCAGGTAGCGGGTGAGAGATTCGGTTAACCCGCGCCCCACGCCTTGCACATAGGCGCGGCGAGTGGTTGCCTACGCGTTGGAGTGCATGGAGCGGCTTCGCAAGAAGAAGAAGAAGGGGAAGAAGTGCAACGACTGGCGGCTGTG